>NW_027455728.1:332500-511050 GCF_040206685.1 Ascaphus truei
TAGAGGTATATGTGCATGATTGGATCAGAGCTGCTTGTGTGGAGAGGTATATGTGCATGCTTGGATCAGAGCTGGAGTGTGTGTAGAGGTATATGTGCATGCTTGGATCAGAGCTGCTTGTGTGTAGAGGTATATGTGCATGCTTGGATCAGAGCTGCTTGTGTGTGTAGAGGTATATGTGCATGCTTGGATCAGAGCTGCTTGTGTGTAGAGGTATATGTGCATGCTTGGATCAGAGCTGCTTGTGTGTAGAGGTATATGTGCATGCTTGGATCAGAGCTGCTTGTGTGTAGAGGTATATGTGCATGCTTGGATCAGAGCTGCTTGTGTGGAGAGGTATATGTGCATGCTTGGATCAGAGCTGCTTGTGTGTAGAGGTATATGTGCATGCTTGGATCAGAGCTGCTTGTGTGTAGAGGTATATGTGCATGATTGGATCAGAGCTGCTTGTGTGGAGAGGTATATGTGCATGCGTGGATCAGAGCTGCAGTGTGTGTAGAGGTATATGTGCATGCTTGGATCAGAGCTGCAGTGTGTGGAGAGGTATATGTGCATGCTTTGATCAGAGCTGCTTGTGTGGAGAGGTATATGTGCATGCTTGGATCAGAGCTGCTTGTGTGTAGAGGTATATGTGCATGCTTGGATCAGAGCTGCTTGTGTGTAGAGGTATATGTGCATGCTTGGATCAGAGTTGCAGTGTGTGTAGAGGTATATGTGCATGCTTGGATCAGAGCTGCTTGTGTGTAGAGGTATATGTGCATGCTTGGATCAGAGCTGCTTGTGTGTAGAGGTATATGTGCATGCTTGGATCAGAGCTGCTTGTGTGTAGAGGTATATGTGCATGCTTGGATCAGAGCTGCAGTGTGTGTAGAGGTATATGTGCATGCTTGGATCAGAGCTGCTTGTGTGTAGAGGTATATGTGCATGCTTGGATCAGAGCTGCTTGTGTGTAGAGGTATATGTGCATGCTTGGATCAGAGCTGCTTGTGTGTAGAGGTATATGTGCATGCTTGGATCAGAGCTGCTTGTGTGGAGAGGTATATGTGCATGCTTGGATCAGAGCTGCTTGTGTGTAGAGGTATATGTGCATGCTTGGATCAGAGCTGCTTGTGTGTAGAGGTATATGTGCATGCTTGGATCAGAGCTGCTTGTGCTGGTGATTACTTTTGCTGTTCTTTGCCTCACGGAATACATGTTTGGTAGATGTGAGTCCCCCTCCTCTTTTATCAATTTTTCTTCCCTTGTTTTTAACCCACAGTAATACATTTGTATTGTTATCACTTTCTTGGCATGCCCGTGTGCTTCTTCATAAGGATGCTTTTTTCGTTGTAATACATATCCATTATCCTTTAGCACCACTGTCCATTGTTATTATATCATAAATCAAGACAGTTTCTGGGCAACAGTGACGCACTGTGTTGATGCGGTATACTTTGTGTCACATATATATCTTATACTATATTAGTGAAAGCACTGTATGTTTGCCTGCCTGGATGTCCGCGGATGGCGGGCCGCACAGAGAGGCCGGGCGGGCCGCATGCGGCCCGCGGCCGTTATGTTGTGCAGGCCTGCTATAGACGCAGCCTTATCGACGCTTACTGAATAGGCCACTGTGTCTCTGTCTCTCTCTGTGTCTCTGTGTCTCTCTGTGTCTCTCAAATCAAAATCAGCTTTGTTGGCATGACAAAAGAACATTTCAGTATTGCCAAAGCGTGAGTAATAGGGGGTGTGGGACAATGATTACACGAATACTAGGGGGTACGGTTTAATGGTTATACAGTACATTACTTTTGTCTCTCTCTCATTCTCTGTCTCTCTCTCATTCTCTGTCTCTCTCTCATTCTCTGTCTCTCTCTCTCATTCTCTGTCTCTCTCTCATTCTCTGTCTCTCTCTCTCATTCTCTGTCTCTCTCTCTCATTCTCTGTCTCTCTCTCATTCTCTGTCTCTCTCTCATTCTCTGTCTCTCTCTCATTCTCTGTCTCTCTCTCATTCTCTGTCTCTCTCTCATTCTCTGTCTCTCTCTCTCATTCTCTGTCTCTCTCTCTCATTCTCTGTCTCTCTCTCTCATTCTCTGTCTCTCTCTCTCATTCTCTGTCTCTCTCTCATTCTCTGTCTCTCTCTCATTCTCTGTCTCTCTCTCATTCTCTGTCTCTCTCTCATTCTCTGTCTCTCTCTCTCATTCTCTGTCTCTCTCTCTCATTCTCTGTCTCTCTCTCTCATTCTCTGTCTCTCTCTCTCATTCTCTGTCTCTCTCTCATTCTCTGTCTCTCTCTCTCATCCCTGTATGATAGGTATGTTCCAACTCTATTTTTTGCTCTTCTTTTCCGTTTGAGAGGAGGGAGTCCCTCACCTCTTCAGCCACACACCAGGAACGCTGGATTGCTTACAGACGCTCGGAGAGGCGGATACAGTCGTGGATTGCAGGCACTGATTTATCTGGTAAGTACCGCAAACATGCTTGAACAAGGGCCGTAGACATTTTATTTGATGGTTTAGATTACCATTGTCTGTGGTTGTTAGTTATTGGTATTACAGTTTTTTGATGTTGTTACGAATCAAATACATTTTGAAGTAGTAATCCCCTCCGAACTGGGCATTCCTGGCCAATAATGCCCTGGCTGTAAGAGTTGAAGGGCCCAAGCAAAGCCCCCACCTCTATACACACTAACACTGCAGGGGCATCAGAGTGTCTTATTGTCATGGCAACAGGAGGTGTCACGTGATGTAATTTGTTTAATAAATTATTTTTTAAGGTGTCCCGGTTTTTCATTTTCGAAATCTGGTCACCCTATTCATCAAGCAGAAAAAGTGAAGAAACAATTGTAGTTTTGCTAATGGACGTCATTTTGGCATATCATTAGCTTTGAGGATACCCATTAATATGAAGAAAAGTAACAGCCATTCCCAATGTAGCCCCCCTTCCCTGGGCCAATCGCAGATCGGGCCCCCTCCTCTGTACTAGGGCCTGGCTACGTGTCTGAGTGTGGTGCATACCTGCTGGCAACAGGGGGGCCTGAGTCTCCCGCGATGGTATGGGGGATGATAGGATCAGGTTTCTGGGGTGAATGCCTTCGTCTCATTTAATGGTGCAGCACCTCCATCTCTGAGCCCCAGGAATACGGGTGGAATCCTTCCAGAGAGTCGTCCCCCCCCCCCCCCCCCGGGGATGAGAGATTCCAGTCTCACACTGTATATCTTTAAAAGCAGCCGCAGCTCTTTATTCACAGCAGCAGAATAGCAGCAACAAGACTGTCAATCAGGTACAGGGTGTCTTCCTCCACACAGGACTGCTCTCCCTCAGGATGGTCTCTGTGTCCCTGCCACCACCCCAGGTCAAGGGCACCCAGGGTGGGGCTAGCTCTTCCCTCGCCCCCTAAACAGGGTGAGAGGAATTGGTCCACCTCCCTAAGTAAGGTTGCATCAGCTCTACTCAGAGGCTGATGGCTCCCCTTCTCCAACGGCCAATTGATATAGGCTCTCTCTGTCACCCTGGGCCAGCCAGGTGACAGACTCAGCAGACTCTAACTCTGGACTGAACTCTTAACTCTGACACACACTTCTACTAAATAGGAAGTGCACTGCTCTTTATGATATTGGCAGGCACTGCCCCTGTGTCTCTGCCTTCCACACAGGGTCAGGTACCAATTTCAGGAATGTCCCGTTATTAGCGTAAACACAACAGAGTTCCATGGATCTAGCATTAAGACTGTAAGCTCTGCAGGCCAGGGATTTCCTTTCCTATTGTCTGATTTTGTTTGTTGCACTTATTGTACTATAATTCCCTGTACTGTATTGCCTCTCTTATAAAGCGCTATATAAATAAAGATTTCCATACATAATATATCTTAATGCATCTTAAGACACCTTAGAGTTCCCTCTATAAGACACTTTATGGTCCACTCAAGTGAATAGTCTGTAAGGAGTCTAAGGCTGCGTCCATAGAAGGACAAGCAGCGCTGAGGCGTGCGGACGCTCCGCGCTGAGCCCCTGCATCCTCAATGAGGATGCCTTGAGAGGGGGCTCATGCGAGCGTCCGCGGGCGTGCTCAGGCTTTGGAGTTTTCAGCCGAGCGCCAAGCTGTTTTTCAGCGCGCTGTCGGCTGAAAACATCCAATCAGCCTTAAGCAGCGTCAACGTCACGGCGCCGTGACATTGACGTCAGTGCATCGCGGGCGATTGGCCCAGCGACGTCACTGCCCCGCCTCCAACCACCTCCCCCCGGCTCCCTTCGCGCACGCTGGCTCCGTGGAATCGGGCTGACTTAAGCAGGAGAGCCTCAGCGTTAGCTCGCATCCGCTCTCCCCACCCCTCTATGGCCCGGGCCTTAGTTACTGTACAGCATTGTAAAGTGCCTTGCTGGCCTAGTACAATTTAGTAAATATCCTAAACAATGTCGTCTTAGGCAAAATGTTGCTGATCTTTGCTCTAAAAATGACTATGAACTAAAGAGAAATAACAATCTCCCTTGTGAGCACATTCACATGTCTCAGACAGGTCTGCAACCCTGCTTTTCACCATTATCCCATACAGCTTCCACTGCAGCCAGGGACTCTGGGAAATGACATGCAAATGAGCACAGTGTCACCTTTTGCTTCAAATCTATTTTAAATGAAATTAGCCTTGTACTTCTGGTGGAGAGAGTAGGGGTTTGGTGCTTTATACGTTACATATTATTAAATGTTAACATCAAACAAATATTGTCATTATGTTTGGTGCTACTTATTTCTTTTTCATTAGGATTTATTTATTCATCTTTCATTATTATTATTTACTAGCTGAGAGACCCGGCGTTGCCCGGGATGTAAATGCGTAATAGGTAGTATTATTTATAACTCGTGGAACAATAGGTGAGTATTTGTTGTAAAGGTTTCAGGGGGGGGGGGAGAAAGGGGAGCGGGGGGGGGGGGAGAAAGGGGAGCGGGGGGGGGGGAGAAAGGGGAGCGGGGGGGGAGAAAGGGGAGCGGGGGGGGAGAAAGGAGAGCGGGGGGGGGGGGAGAAAGGGGAGCGGGGGGGGGGAGAAAGGGGAGCGGGGGGGGAGAAAGGGGAGCGGGGGGGGGGAGAAAGGGGAGCGGGGGGGGGGGGAGAAAGGGGAGCGGGGGGGGGAGAAAGGGGAGCGGAGAAAGGGGAGCGGGGGGGGGGGGGGGAGAAAGGGGAGCGGGGGGGGGGAAAGGGGAGCGGGGGGGGGGGGGAAAGGGGAGCGGGGGGGGGGGGAGAAAGGGGAGCGGGGGGGGAGAAAGGGGAGCGGGGGGGGGGGGAGAAAGGGGAGCGGGGGGGGAGAAAGGGGAGCGGGGGCGGGAGAAAGGGGAGCGGGGGGGGAGAAAGGGGAGCGGGGGGGAGAAAGGGGAGCGGGGGGGGGGAGAAAGGGGAGCGGGGGGGGGAGAAAGGGGAGCGGGGGGGGGAGAAAGGGGAGCGGGGGGGGGGGGGAGAAAGGGGAGCGGGGGGGGGGGAGAAAGGGGAGCGGGGGGGGAGAAAGGGGAGCGGGGGGGGAGAAAGGGGAGCGGGGGGGGGAGAAAGGGGAGCGGGGGGGGGGAGAAAGGGGAGCGGGGGGGGGGAGAAAGGGGAGCGGGGGGGGGAGAAAGGGGAGCGGGGGGGAGAAAGGGGAGCGGGGGGGGGGGGAAGGGGAGCGGGGGGGGGGGGGAAGGGGAGTGGGGGGGGGGAAAGGGGAGTGGGGGGGGGGAAGGGGAGTGGGGGGGGGAAAGGGGAGTGGGGTGGGGAAAGGGGAGTGGGGTGGGGAAAGGGGAGTGGGGGGGGGTGGAGAGCGGTGGGCATATGTATTGTCATAATTTATGTATGGGCATTTCCCCCCCCCCCCGTTCCCCGTGACTCCCCCCCCCCCCGTTCCCTGTGACTCGCGCTCCCCCCCCCCGGCGGCCGCTTGGTCCCCCGATGTGCCGTCCTGCTGAGTGAGGCGTGCAGGCGGCTGCAGGAAGCGCCCTGTGTGGGCCTAAGACTCACGCTCCCCCCCCCCCCCCCCGGCGCCCGCTCGATGTGGCGTCTGGCTGAGCGGCGGTAGGAAGCGCCCTGTGTGGGCCTGAGGCTGAGGCGGGACGCGCAGTGGGCCTGAGGCTGAGGCGGGACGCGCAGTGGGCCTGAGGCTGAGGCGGGACGCGGAGTGGGCCTGAGGCTGAGGCGGGACGCGCAGTGGGCCTGAGGCTGAGGCGGGACGCGCAGTGGGCCTGAGGCTGAGGCGGGACGCACAGTGACTTACCTGAGCGGGTGGTAGCGCCGGGGAGGTAAGGGAGCGGCTGGGGTAGGAGGGCCGCGCTTCCCGTCCGGAGCCAGTGCAGGATGGCGCACGTGAGGGGGGGGGAGGGGGGCGGACAGAGGGTGTGTGTGTGTATAGAGCTGCTGTGTTGTGTGTGTGTGTGTGTGTGTGTGTGTATAGAGCTGCTGTGTTGTGTGTGTGTGTGTATAGAGCTGCTGTGTTGTGTGTGTGTGTGTGTGTATAGAGCTGCTGTGTTGTGTGTGTGTGTATAGAGCTGCTGTGTTGTGTGTGTGTGTGTGTGTGTATAGAGCTGCTGTGTTGTGTGTGTGTGTGTATAGAGCTGCTGTGTTGTGTGTGTGTGTGTGTGTATAGAGCTGCTGTGTTGTGTGTGTGTGTGTGTGTGTATAGAGCTGCTGTGTTGTGTGTGTGTGTGTGTGTGTATAGAGCTGCTGTGTTGTGTGTGTGTGTGTGTGTGTATAGAGCTGCTGTGTTGTGTGTGTGTGTGTGTGTGTGTATAGAGCTGCTGTGTTGTGTGTGTGTGTGTGTGTGTGTTATAGAGCTGCTGTGTTGTGTGTGTGTGTGTGTGTGTGTATAGAGCTGCTGTGTTGTGTGTGTGTGTGTGTGTGTATAGAGCTGCTGTGTTGTGTGTGTGTGTGTGTGTGTATAGAGCTGCTGTGTTGTGTGTGTGTGTGTGTGTGTGTATAGAGCTGCTGTGTTGTGTGTGTGTGTGTGTGTGTATAGAGCTGCTGTGTTGTGTGTGTGTGTGTGTGTGTGTGTGTGTGTGTGTATAGAGCTGCTGTGTTGTGTGTGTGTGTGTGGGCCGTCACTCCGCCTCAGGCCAATGAGAGGTGTGCGGGGGCGGGCGACCCAAGGGACCAATGAGATTTCCCCTAGGGACACCGGACATCCAGGCAGGCAAACATACAGTGCTTTCACTAATATAGTATAAGATTAACTTTATTATATTTGTTGTTGTCATTATTATTATTGTTTACTGTTAGCTGGAGTATGGCTCACCCAAGAACCACTTTCCCCTGTATGGGGGTCAGACATAGTGCAGACTTGACCCCTGACATTTATAAAAAGACTAGCTGAGAGACCCGGCGTTGCCCGGGATGTAATGTTCCCGTTCCTCTCTCTCCTCCCCCCTCTCTCTGTTTGTCCCCCATTCACATCAATCCAGTCCCCCCCCTCCCTCCCTCCTTTACAGCTTCATGTAGCGTGTGTGCGTCAGTCACTGTGTGTTTGCTCGCGCGTCAGTGAGTCTGAGGCAGAAACACAAACACACACAGACTGACAGACGCACACACAGTCAGTGTGTGCCTCAGTCAGTGTGTGCGTGCGTCAGTCAGGCTTTGTGTGCGCGTCAGTCAGTGTGTGCGTGCGTGCGGCAGTCAGTCAGTGTGTGCGCGCGGGGCGTCAAAGGCAGGGGGGGGCGTCAAAGGGAGGGGGGGGCGTCAAAGGGAGGGGGGGGCGTCAAAGGGAGGGGGGGGGCGTCAAAGGGAGGGGGGGGGCGTCAAAGGGAGGGGGGGGGGCGTCAAAGGGAGGGGGGGGGCGTCAAAGGGAGGGGGGGGGGCGTCAAAGGGAGGGGGGGGGCGTCAAAGGGAGGGGGGGGCGTCAAAGGGAGGGGGGGGCGTCAAAGGGAGGGGGGGGGCGTCAAAGGGAGGGGGGGGCGTCAAAGGGAGGGGGGGCGTCAAAGGGAGGGGGGGGCGTCAAAAGGAGGGGGGGGGGCGTCAAAGGGAGGGGGGCGTCAAAGGGAGGGGGGGGGGCGTCAAAGGGAGGGGGGGGGGCGTCAAAGGGAGGGGGGGGCGTCAAAGGGAGGGGGGGGGCGTCAAAGGGAGGGGGGGGCGTCAAAGGGAGGGGGGGGCGTCAAAGGGAGGGGGGGGCGTCAAAGGGAGGGGGGGGCGTCAAAGGGAGGGGGGGGGCGTCAAAGGGAGGGGGGGGGCGTCAAAGGGAGGGGGGGGCGTCAAAGGGAGGGGGGGGGGCGTCAAAGGGAGGGGGGGGGGCGTCAAAGGGAGGGGGGGGGGCGTCAAAGGGAGGGGGGGGCGTCAAAGGGAGGGGGGGGGCGTCAAAGGGAGGGGGGGGGCGTCAAAGGGAGAGGGGGGGGCGTCAAAGGGAGAGGGGGGGGGCGTCAAAGGGAGAGGGGGGGGCGTCAAAGGGAGAGGGGGGGCGTCAAAGGGAGAGGGGGGGGCGTCAAAGGGAGGGGGGGGGCGTCAAAGGGAGGGGGGGGGCGTCAAAGGGAGGGGGGGGCGTCAAAGGGAGGGGGGGGGCGTCAAAGGGAGGGGGGGGGGCGTCAAAGGGAGGGGGGGGGGCGTCAAAGGGAGGGGGGGGGCGTCAAAGGGAGGGGGGGGGGCGTCAAAGGGAGGGGGGGGGCGTCAAAGGGAGGGGGGGGGGCGTCAAAGGGAGGGGGGGGGCGTCAAAGGGAGGGGGGGGGCGTCAAAGGGAGGGGGGGGGCGTCAAAGGGAGGGGGGGGGCGCCTCAAAGGCATGGATTCCTCCCCCTGCATTTCCTGCAGTGGACAGGAGGGGGGGGCAGTGGACAGGAGGGGGGGGGCAGTGGACAGGAGGGAGGGGGCAGTGGACAGGAGGGGGGGGGGCAGTGGACAGGAGGGAGGGGGCAGTGGACAGGAGGGGGGGGGGCAGTGGACAGGAGGGGGGGGGGGCAGTGGACAGGAGGGGGGGGGGGCAGTGGACAGGAGGGGGGGGGGGCAGTGGACAGGAGGGGGGGGGCAGTGGACAGGAGGGGGGGGGCAGTGGACAGGAGGGGGGGGGCAGTGGACAGGAGGGGGGGGGCAGTGGACAGGAGGGGGGGGGCAGTGGACAGGAGGGGGGGGGCAGTGGACAGGAGGGGGGGGCAGTGGACAGGAGGGGGGGGGCAGTGGACAGGAGGGGGGGGCAGTGGACAGGAGGGGGGGGGCAGTGGACAGGAGGGGGGGGGCAGTGGACAGGAGGGGGGGGCAGTGGACAGGAGGGGGGGGCAGTGGACAGGAGGGGGGGGCAGTGGACAGGAGGGGGGGGGCAGTGGACAGGAGGGGGGGGGCAGTGGACAGGAGGGAGGGGGCAGTGGACAGGAGGGGGGGGCAGTGGACAGGAGGGGGGGGGCAGTGGACAGGAGGGGGGGCAGTGGACAGGAGGGGGGGCAGTGGACAGGAGGGGGGGGCAGTGGACAGGAGGGGGGGCAGTGGACAGGAGGGGGGGGCAGTGGACAGGAGGGGGGGGCAGTGGACAGTGACACACACACACACACACACACACACACACACACACACACACCTCAGTTGATGCGCCCTTTCTCAGTTCCGTTTGGCGCCGGAGGTGGGGAGCGACACCTACCTGTACTTCCGGGCGCCGCCACCGTCTGACTCGGCGCCGCGAGGGAGGAAGGGGGTCCGCCATCTTACGCGCCGCGTGGCAGCTGCGGGAAGCGAGGTGATTTGGAGCGGGGAGGGGGGAGAGGTGATTTGGAGCGGGGAGAGGTGATTTGGAGCGGGGAGAGGTGATTTGGAGCGGGGAGAGGTGATGCCGCTGGGGAGGGGGAAGAGGTGATGCCGCTGGGGAGGGGGAAGAGGTGATGCCGCTGGGGAGGGGGAAGAGGTGATGCCGCTGGGGAGGGGGAAGAGGTGATGCCGCTGGGGAGGGGGAAGAGGTGATGCCGCTGGGGAGGGGGAAAAGGTGATTTGGAGAGGGGAGAGAGGTGTGTGTGTGTGTGTGTGTGTGTGTGTGTGTGTGTGTGTGTGTGTGTGTGTGTGTGTGTGTGTGTGTGTGTGTTTTATTTATTTTTTTGGACCTTTGGCCCGTCACTCCGCCTCAGGCCAATGAGAGGTGTGGGGGGCGGGCCAAGGGGGTGGTGTGAGTGTGTGAGGCCAATGAGAGGTGTGCGGGGGCGGGCGGGCCAAGGGACCAATGAGATTGCCGCTAGGGACACCGGACATCCAGCAGGCAGGCATGCATGCAGGCAGGCAGGCAGGCAAACATACAGTGCTTTCACTAATATAGTATAAGATGTTGGAATATGTGACACTGCTGCTTAATAAACACAAACACAGGCGCGCCATGTATTGTTCTGACATTGGTTTATTACACAGAGACACGTCTTTATAGAGGGTTGTCACACTAACAGCCTGGAAGGGGTTAATGCAGGGTCACCAGCCCAGCCCCCCTCTCCTATGATTGGTTGCTGCTCTCGTACAGGAGCCGCGATTGGTCCCCTGTCAATGTCAGAAAAGGCGCGCCAGTTTTGCTGTCTCCATGGCGACCATGGCGGCCGCCGGAGATCGGCCTGCAGCGCGGCCCGGCTTCCAGGTTACCTCCCCGCCGGTGAAGATGTTAGCGGGGCGGCTGAGGGAATGCGTGCGGCGGCGGCGGCCCGGTTCCTTCTGGCTGGAGAAAGGAGCCGGCGGGCTGGAGGTGGGCCTGGTGTGGATGCAGGGCCGGGTGCTGCACGTACGGCCCGAGCGCGGCGTCACCGTGCGGCTGAGCGACGACACTCACACCTTCACCGTGTGCGGGGCCGACCGGGTGCCCAAGGGCAAGCCCTGCCTGCAGCCAGGTAACCGGGGGGTCCGCACGCCCTGCCTGCAGCCAGGTAACCGGGGGGGGTCCGCAAGCCCTGCCTGCAGCCAGGTAACCAGGGGGTCCGCAAGCCCTGCCTGCAGCCCGGTAACCGAGGGGTCCGCAAGCCCTGCCTGCAGCCCGGTAACCGGGGGGTCCGCAAGCCCTGCCTGCAGCCAGGTAACCGGGGGGTCAGCAAGCCCTGCCTGCAGCCAGGTAACCGGGGGGGTCAGCAAGCCCTGCCTGCAGCCAGGTAACCGGGGGGGGGTCTGCAAGCCCTGCCTGCAGCCAGGTAACCGGGGGTCCGCAAGCCCTGCCTGCAGCCAGGTAACCGGGGGGGTCCGCAAGCCCTGCCTGCAGCCAGGTAACCGGGGGGGTCAGCAAGCCCTGCCTGCAGCCAGGTAACCGGGGGGGGTCCGCAAGCCCTGCCTGCAGCCAGGTAACCGGGGGTCCGCAAGCCCTGCCTGCAGCCAGGTAACCGGGGGGTCCGCAAGCCCTGCCTGCAGCCAGGTAACCGGGGGGTCCGCAAGCCCTGCCTGCAGCCACGTAACTGGGGGGTCCGCAAGCCCTGCCTGCAGCCAGGTAACCGGGGGGTCAGCAAGCCCTGCCTGCAGCCACGTAATCGGGGGGTCCGCAAGACCTGCCTGCAGCCAGGTAACCGGGGGGTACGCAAGCCCTGCCAGCAGCCAGGCAACCGGGGGTCCGCAAGCCCTGCCTTCAGCCACGTATTTGGGGGGTCCGCAAGCCCTGCCTGCAGCCAGGTAACCGGGGGGGTCCGCAAGCCCTGCCAGCAGCCAGGTAACCGGGGGGTCCGCAAGCCCTGCCTGCAGCCAGGTAACCGGGGGGTCCGCAAGCCCTGCCTGCAGCCAGGTAACCGGGGGGTCCGCGCGTGGCTATCACTGTCCTGCCTCACACGGGAGGAGGGCGCCATGATTTCTTCTCCCGCCCCCTAAACAGCAACACCAGCCTCTCACCCTCTCACCCTCTAGCGTCACCTAGATAGAAGCCAGGCAGATCACACTGGTTTTCTATGAATCGCAACTGATTTTAAAGTCCTGTTTATATCAGCAGTCAGGTCTGATATAAAACAGTAGTAATGTTTCCACCGCCAGTGTATGCAGCGCTGTACATAGAATGTTTGCAGGCGCGAGCCTCTACCCCATAGAGCTTACAATCTATGTCTGAAGCACTTATTCCCATGACCTGTTATTTGTAATTTATATGATTGTCACATGTATTACTGCTGGGAAGCGCTATGTACATTTAATGGCGCTATATAAAAAAAGACATTTGTAGCCCTTTTTCTGACACTCTAAGCGACTTCGGGTAACTGCGCGCACCTGCGGCTCCATGAGATCTGAGCCTCCGCTAGCTGGGAGCCTGGGGTAACACTTATTAGCGCAGCGCCTCCACTTACCCAGGATCACCGTCATGTAAGATTCCCCTGGGCAAGAAACACACCGATACAATGCGTGCAACCAACTTTACTATGTGCAATAATAAACTTATACTCTATATGAACCGTGGCAATAACCCAATATGCATACACTTATCTTATAACACTATACTTATACTCTATCATACCCTAACACCGCTAACGGATAATGTCCTTCTAACATCAGTGGCTCGGCCACACCCCTAGGGAATATTGTCCTGTACAATAGTGGCTCAGCCACGCTCTTATGAGTGTCTCTATCCCGTCACCGCGTGCCCCACACACCGTGTCCGTGTAATAGTACGATAGCGGTGTGTACTCGCTAGTGTCTCCCTATAGTTACGCCTAAGGCGGGATCAGCGCCTGTTGACCGGTGTTGGTGCACTTGACGTATCTACTACCTTCCGGTCACGGCGGTGACCGGTAATACTTGGAAAAGGATCAGCCGAATCCTTGCTTGTCTGGGATGTCCGCAGTGCAGCTGTCTGGTCCCAAGCAGCTCACCAGCAAACCTGCTCCGCACGCTTGTCCCTAACTGTGTACACAGTAAGGTGACTGATCGCTAGCACTATGGCCGTCCCTGCAGCACAGCAGCACACTGTGACTCAGGGGTTTCTCCTAAGGGCCTGCGGGGTAAAGCTAGCCTATGCAGGCGGGTCACGGACCCCCTGCACGCATACACCCTCCTCCTTTACCTTCCAGATCCCCTCTGACTAGCCTCTCCCCCACGCTTCCCTTTCCTCCTCCCGTAATTCTAGCCTTCCGATTGGCTCCTCAAGTCAGGTGACTGCCCAGGAGCTCATGGGAGTTGTAGTTCCCCAACGGAGCTTCTCTGCCTTGAGCTGCACAGACTCACAGCTATTGCATCAGCGCAGACCTCCACATGACTCTCCTGAACAGTCAAAACACCAACTGAACACACATATGAGGCTCCTACCACATCCCTACACATACATCTATTATTTGGTGCCTGCGGCACAGGGAGATAACGTGACTTGCTCAAGGTCACAAGGTATGGGGGGGGGGGATTGAGTGAGTGTGTGTGTGGGGGGGGATTGAGTGTGTTTGTGTGTGGGGGGGTGTGTGTGTGTTGGGGGGGGAGATTGAGTGTGTGGGGGGGATTTTGTGTGTGTGTGGGGGGGGGATTGTGTGTGTGTGGGTGGGGGATTGAGTGTGTGTGGGGGGGATTGAGTGTGTGTGGGGGGGGTTGAGTGTGTGTGTGGGGGGGGGGGTTGAGTGTGTGTGTGGGGGGGGGGGTTGAGTGTGTGTGTGGGGGGGGGTTGAGTGTGTGTGTGGGGGGGGGGGGGTTGAGTGTGTGTGTGGGGGGGGGGGTTGAGTGTGTGTGTGGGGGGTGGGTTGAGTGTGTGTGGGGGGGGATTGTGTGTGTGTGGGGGGATTGAGTGTGTGTGTGTGTGTGTGTGTGTGTGGGGGGGGGATTGAGTGTGTGTGTGTGGGGGGGGGGGGGATTGAGTGTGTGTGTGTGGGGGGGGGTTGAGTGTGTGTGGGGGGGATTGAGTGTGTGAGGGGGGGATTGAGTGTGGGGGCGGGGATTGAGTGTGTGTGTGGGGGGGGATTGAGTGTGTATGTGTGTGGGGGGGATTGTGTGTGTGTGGGGGGGGGATTGAGTGTGATTGGGGGGATTGAGTGTGTGCGTGGGGGGATTGAGTGTGTGTGTGTGGGGGGGGGAATTGAGAGTGTGTGTGTGTGGGGGGGGATTGTGTGTATGGGGGGGGATTGAGTGTATGTTTGTGTGGGGGGGATTGAGTGTGTGTGTGTGGGGGGGATTGAGTGTGTGCGGGGGGGATTGTGTATGGGGGGGGATTGAGTGTGTTTGTGTGTGTGGGGGTGTGTGTTTGTGTGTGGGGGGATTGTGTGTGTGTGGGGGGATTGAGTGTGTGTGTGTGTGTGTGTGTGTGTGTGTGTGTGTGTGTGTGTGTGTGTGTGGATTGTGTGTGGGGATTGTGTGTGTGTGTGGGGGGGGGGGGAGTGTGTGTGTGTGTGTGTGTGTGTGTGTGGGGGGGGATTGTGTGTGTGTGTATGTGGTGTGTATGTGGTGATTGATTGAGAGAGAGAGTGTGTGTTGTATTGCAGTGGTGCGCAAACTGGTGGGGGGCAATAAGGCGCAAGATTTAGGGGGGCGCAGGCGACGTGCGGCGAAATCTGGGTGCGCGGGCCGGCAGACGCTTTGCGCGGGAGGACGAAAAAGCTGTACGCGATGGGCGGCCAATAAGATGTGCACGGGCGGGCAGCCGAAGATGTGTGCGGGTGGCTGAACAAGATAGTGCAGGTGGCGGCCTCGTGATGGTGTGTGCGCACACGCGCAGGGGCTTCGGGGGTACGGGGAGGAGCACGCCCGAGCACGGTGAAGTCAAACGCCCCTCCCAGTGTCTGCCCTGCAATAGCGCTGTGTTCCTGCTCTCCTCCGCTGGCAACCTGCTTCGCTGCGATCCTCTGCGAGGGAAAGGGTCGGCTGCCACTGTATCAATCACACTATGAATGTACAGAAATAATAAAAAAAAGTGAAAACATTGAAAACGGAAAAAAAAAAAATAATAATAATGTAGGTAGGAGTGTGGATGACAATGGGGATAGCAAGCCAAAGAGCAGGGAGGGGAAGGTAGAAACAAAAAGGGGGGGAGAGGGCAGGGAGGTAGCAAAGAGGTGGATGAATGCCCCCCAAAAGTATTGCCTTTGTGCACGTACGCTCTCCCAAGCTCGGCGCTTGGGGAGACAAACAAAACTGACTTTGAAGTGCACTCAGCAGAAGTCAATGCACACACACAGCCACACACACAGACACACACAGCCACACACAGCCACACACAGCCACACACAAATAGCCCCGATCCACGTTTGCAAAATGATGCAGGACACCCTGCGCTCAGGCTTGGAGAGTTGGTGATGTCACCGCTCTCAGCGGCAGCGTGGACGCAGCCTAATTTTGCAAGCGCGAGCTGTTGAAATATGTAAGTATTTATAGACATATTTGGATTTATATTGTATACCGTTTAATAAAGGTTTTTTTTTTTTTTTCATGTGATTTTGATTACGTCAGGCAGGGGGGGCCCGAGAAATTTCATGGATGAAAAGGGGGGCTCGGCATAAAAAGTTTGGTCACCCCTGCACTAAGCTGCGCTTTCAGCTCATAGACCTCACATTATAAACGTGTAATTATAGTCTCACCTTAATGTAGTGTAAAAGAAAATGATGTACAGATTTGGTCGCATCTATTAACGCAGGTTAACGGTGGCAGAACGTTAAAGCAGCTCTATTTAAACAAATGGCACAGCGCTATATTTCTTAAATGGGTGCAATTTATTGCATTATTTGTGTAATCTTATCAGGTGGTACAGGCATACCCCGCATTCACGTACACAATGGGACCGGAGCATGTATGTAAAGTGAAAATGTACTTAAAGTGAAGCACTCCCTTTTCCCCACTTATCGATGCATGTACTGTACTGCAATCCTCATATACGAGCATAACTGGTGTAAATAACACATGTGTAGCAGTCTCTATAGTCTCCCCGCTTGCGCACAGCTTTGGTACAGGTAGGGAGCCGGTATTGCTGTTCAGGACGTGCTGACAGGCGCATGCGCGAGCTGCCGTTTGCCTATTGGGTGATATGTCCTTACTCGCGAGTGTACTTAAAGTGAGTGTCCTTAAACCGGGGTATGCTTGTACACTTGTACAGGAAATCCTAAAGTTGATGTCCCTGGGGCAGCTGAGGGATTTTCACCCATTCAGTCCTGGAGGGTCCTGCGCCCCCCTCCTGCATTTCCTAATCATGTGTTCGCTCCTTAGGCCTCGGATATTTTATTTATTTATAAAATGTTTTACCAGGAAGGAAGCAATACTTGAAAATGAGAGGTAACTCTCAATGTATGTCCTGGGCACAGAGTTATGATGACAGATACATGGTTACAAATCCATAGTTACATTAAGTGAACAGGGTATACATTATATACAAGACATTGCATGCACAGTTAGAGATAATATATATTATAGGCGCATGTAACCGTTACAGACCAGATTAAAATGTGAGACAGCTTTAGTTTTGAAAGCACTTAGACTGGTAGCATCTGCAAGAGTCTCTGGTAGGTTGTTCCAGTTTTGGGGTGCATGGTAAGGCCGTGATTATACCCGAAGCGGCGGAGCGCAGAACGTTGTGCGCCACCAAAACAAATAAAAGTTTTCCTATGAGCGCACACTAAGAATGGGTGACCAACGAGGCGGCCAAGTGCGCAAATTTTCGAACAGATCCAAGAATTTTATTTTCTGAAGCGATGGCAGCGTCATGTGAGCGGTTCAGCCAATGAGAGTGAACCACTCACGTGACATCATGGCCTCGCCTCCCGATGCCTCCTGCCTGCAGTGCAAGTTTCGGGCAGCGCATCGCATTGAGGTAGCGCGCGTGTCACGCCGCCGGTGGTATTAATGAAGGCCTATGAGGAGGAACGGACGGATACTTTGTTGAACCTTAGGACCATGAGCAGTCTGTTGGAGTCTGATCTCAGATGATAAGTGCTACACGTGGTAGGGGTGAGGAGCTTGTTCAGATAGGTGGGTAGCTTGCCGAGAAAGTATTTGAAGGCAAGACAGGAAAGATGAACTTTGCGCCTAGACTCTAGTGATGACCAATCTAGTTCTTTGAGCATTTCGCAGTGATGTGTGTTGTCGTTGCATTGGAGGACAAAGCGATATATTGAATTGTAGAGGGTATCAAGGTTGCTAAGGTGGGTTTGGGGTGCTGTGCCATGTACTACAGTATGTCCCCATAGTCGATAATTTGCATTGGCTTCTGCTGTGTGATATAGTGCGTGTGCGACAGAGCACATAGAGTTGTGCGCGCCTGTCGCCTGAGCGATCTGTGGACTTTAGATCGCTCGTGACGGGGAGGCGTGGCCGTGACATCACTAGGCCTTCCCTAATGTCTCTCACGGGAGACCAGGAGATTTTACAATTATTTTTACCGGGATCATTCGCTAGGCAAACAAGGTGGTAAGAACAAAATGCAGTTTATTCGGGTAAACCCGCGTACAACACAATGAATACACAAAATACAGCTAAAAGCACACTTGCTGGGGGTGAAATCTAGGCTCTACTAGGTGCAGGGCGAATGCTTCGGTACGCTTAACCTGACCGGGATATACACCCGGGCTTTCTGGTCCTCTTTTTGGCTTCAGTTCCTAGCCGCGACCGCTACGTTCCAAATGAGAACTTGAACTTCACGTCTGACTTAGTCTCTGCAGGGCAGACTTTTCCTAGCTTCAAAACCAAGCCGGTTGCTCTGGTATTCGTGACAGCAACTTTGAAAAGTCCGCCCTAGCTTCATCGACACAAGTCACTAGATCGTCTGGTTCTCTGACTGGGGTTTTCTCCTTACATACCCTCCACTGTTCTATGTTCAGCATGGAGGAAGGAGCGACCAATTGGAGCATGGGAAACCCTGCCGCCAACCGATAAGAATAGGGGCTCGTCCTTTGACTGACGCCAGAGGAGGGGACAGGCTAAGCCGGCTTGGGATGACCCGTGGGCGGGACATACGGATTGACCAATGGGAAAACGCGCCAACATTTTGCTGCTTCCCCTAGTCAACCCATTGTCACCTACTGGGCAGACTCCACTGAGTCTGGCAGATCAGAGTGTCCTCCCCGCAGGGGGTCTCTGTTCTCCGGACCCAGTACTAAGCCCTGCCCTGGCCACTTCACACCCCGACACCTCTCAACATCCCTTCTCCTCTCCGATGTCTATGCAGACTTCCCGGCACCTATATGGATGCCTGAGCTGGCTGAATAGATATTTATAGTAAAAGCACATGTAACGGTATTTCTGGCCCGGCCTGACTCACCCAATCTCACATTGGCCCCTGTGGTCTAACCGGTCCCCATTACAGTGTGATAGTGTCTGGTGGTGCACCTGTTGGCAACAGGACTCCTGAGTCTCCCGCATGATGGTGTGTGGGGAGGACCCGTCCAGACAGGCAGCTGAGGTAGTGTGCGGAGTCCTACCTAGTTCCAGTGCAGTGCCTCCACCTCATCAGGGTCCCTTCGGTCACTTGAGGATGGTCCTGACGAGGAACTCCTCTGTGGTGCTCCTCTCTGTACATTCACTCCACACATGTACACGAGAGGGTTTGTGATTAAGAGCATCTTTATTGGTTGAGGTGGGCTAACTGCCCCTCGCAGTAGTTTCTCTAGCCACTCATTGTCCCTCAGTGCTTCCCTTTGAAAGGTGTAATTCTCCTTTAATAGGGATTCCCAATCCCAGCCGGGATGTCTTTACCCTGTGCCAGGTCCCTGGACACAGTCTTCCTGTTCAGCTACTATAACATAACTCTCGCAGACTATTCAGAACTCCTACAGAACTCAGGACTCAGATAGAACTAACTATTAGACACAGTGCTGTGCCTTATGTACACTCTGGAAGCTGACACACCTCTGACATCACTAACCATGGAATCAGAGCATGTGACCACTCCCATCCATACACAGGGCACCCCACCAGGGTGTGAGGGCAAACCTCCATAATTACTGCTGGCATGCCCACAACTTACCAGGCCTTACTGTCAGCAGGAGAGATGACTGTAGCCATTTTAAATGACCGCTACATTCTCCCCCTGGTGAATCCCATCGTCCTCGCTGGGACCTAAATTTAAATGCCTTCTTCCAGGAAGCACTGTAACACATAACACATAATTGTTAACCTCACAGATTGTCCATTATACAAAAAAAAATGACCACAGTGACATCTCGCCAAGCCCGCCCCGACCAGCAGCCACGAGCCCGCAAAATGCCTTAGTACCCCCTAATAATAGTGGCTCGGGTCAGGTTTCTTAACTTCTCTACCACCCATGTCCAGGACCGTGACATGATAGTGCCTAGGCAGTCCCCTCTCGGGCCTATAGGTCACCCTGTGTTTGTGTATATTCCTCCCTATACTCCACACTCGCATCAGGTGATCTATTCTGTCCTCTGCCCTCCTTCCAGTAACGTCACTCCCCTTATTGACTAGGTACATCTCGATGGTTTCCCTAAGCCACCTTTCCCTGTTCTCTTCTATCTCCTCCATGAGGGGTTCAGGGACATAAGGGTACTCCAACCCGTGGGAAGACTTGTATCGAGCCATTATTGCCCGTTCCGCTCTACTGATCCTAATTAGGTCAGCCCTACCTGCCCTCCCAGGTAGCACCCATGACAGGGGTTCGTCAGGATCCACAGGGTCTGACAGTGTATCGGGACCCATGGGCTCTATCTCCCTGTGCTCAATCTTATACCACCGTTCCTGCAGCTCTCTGTCTCGCTGTTCAGGGGTGAATTCTCCCTTGGCCCACCAAAAGTCAACTACATCCTCCCTTCTAATAAGGAATCGCGTACGATCCATCCAGGCCGCATAACCTTCAAAGAGGGGGGCCCACCAACGGTGTTCCTTGAACCTATGTGAATCCCCTGAGTCACTCTCTTCCGCATCCCCCCATGAGAATACCCCCGATGTCCGTGCTGACCGTGGTACGGACCACCGTGATGATCCCAGGGCCTTGTCCTCTGTTTTATTGGTCACAGGAGGCAACCACCGGCCTACCGCGGCCTTGCCTAATTCTCCCCCTCCACGAGAAATGCCCTCCGTAGCGCAACTGCGCTGTCGTTCACCAGTCCGTCTCTCCTCCCCCCCCAAAGGTATGTCCACAAGTTCCAGACTAGGCGGGGACCCCGGGGAACATGTGATGGGGGCAGGGGTTTTACCTAGGGCGTGGGGTTGGGCGTAGGGGCAAGATGGGATACGCCACGGGACTACGACCCGTTCCCGGCTGTCCATGGACTGCTCCAAGGAGGATAGCTCACCCTCATCCGTCTGCGGGTCTCCCATCCAGCTCTTGGGCCCTTGAGGTGATCGGGGACATTCACCCGATCGCCGAAGCGTTGCTGCATCTTTCCCGTCTATTCCGCCGTCGCCACCGGAAATGATGTCCTCACCGAAACCGGAAGCGCCGCCATCTTGGGTGGGACCCCCATGCGGGATCTCTTCCTCGATGACGACATCCGGAAGCTCCGCCGTCGTCTCCACCGGAAGTGGTATCTCCTCCGCACGTGCGTCTTGGGCCTGGCACGGCCTTGTTTCCGCTACACCGTCTACCGGAGCAAGGTAAGTGAGTGGCTTTCTCTTACCATTCCGCAGGGGTGTAGGCGTCTCTCGCCCGTCGCCACCATGTCCTGAGGCGGAGGGACTCCGTCTCTCGGCTCGCCGATCTGCGGGGGACGCCCTGCTTTCCAGGCTGCTACTCACACTACGGGGTGTCGTCCTCCCCGGTTCTGTCCTGGGCCTCGATTTCACCTCCGCTAGCTCGCGGAGATCCTCATCCGAGTATTCTGCCTTCCCCGACTTAGGGGTCACCGATCGGGGCGATAGTCTTTTCTCAGTGCGGTCGGGGAGTGACCCGACCGTCTCGGTTGCTGCTGACCCAGCCGATTTAATCGACTCCAGTCCCCTTTCTCCGGGACTTGCACGATTGATCCACAGTGCACCAGGGGACTCGGCGGAGCGCCTAGCCGTATCCCCCGGGGGGTCAGCAGATTGGATCGGAATGAACGTCGGCATTGGCCATAAGTATAGTGTCCCGCATTGTGGGCAGCGTGCCGCCGTGTTAACAATGCCTTCGGGCAGCCCGCATTGTAGGCAGAGCCCGACCACCGTCTCGGTGTTAGCCACCCTGACTACCAGTACCCCGCCGGGTACCGAGTAGGGCTGGGTGGATACCATAGTTCCCACAGTGGAGGAGCAGGCCATTCTTTTGGTAGGGACCACTTTCAGTATGGGTCTCTCCAGGTCAGTGGTTCCTCGCAACTGACCGGTAGAAGCTTCTGGGCCAGCCACTTCCTGCTTCGGCTCCTCCTTCCGCTGGCATAGCTGGAACCCGCCCCCAGGGGTTGCAATTATGGGCGGATCCCACAGGGGAATAGCATGCCCCTTAATTAAGGCCGCGCCTTTCTCAGTCCTGGTGGGCGCAGTCTGCGTTTTCGCGCCAATTTCCTCATCAGAGTGGGATTCTTGGGCCGCGGCTAGTTCCCGCCTTCTCCTGGCAGCTGCTTTTCGTGCAAAATATCCCTCCTTTTTGCACGTTACCTCCGCGGCCGGAACTACTTCTTGTAGTGGCGCCGTCTGGATATCAGTCCCTGGGCCCAGTGGGTGCATTCCCACAGGCCATAATTGAAAGTCACTCCCCCTGGTGGAAATCAGGGGAGGGTCCCATAGACTAAGCGGTTGACTCAGCACAGGGGCCGAGTGAGTCACTGTCCATGAAGGCGCAGTCGTAGCTTTCGCGCCATACCCCCCATCAGGGCGGGGCTCTGCTGTTCGCGCCATTCCCGGCCAGCTTTTTGCAAGTTCTGTATCAGCCATTTTCTCTGCGACTGGCCCATGCGGTCTCCCTAGCAAGCGGGAACCGCCATTTTGGGTGGCTTTTAAGCCCGAAATGTCAGTTTGTTTGCTCTTCTCGCTGGGTTCCCCCCCAGTTATCACAATGTCCTCACACTCTTCAAGGGTGGCCCCTCGGTGTCCCAGACAGGACAAAAACGGGGCAGCCACAGCCTTCGCTCCACTCCAGAGCAGATTAGTTAGAGACAGCTCAGCGACAGTTTGCTCTTCAGTGGGGCGCACGCCATGGGTGCCTTCCCCATCAGCCTCTGGTCGCCATTTTGGGCTCTCCGCACCACGCGGATCCTCCATTCCTTGGATTGTCACGCTCTCGTACCAATTATCATACATGGGGCTCCGCTCTGCGGGGCAGCCACCACACCAGTACAATAAAGATTGCTCAGATGCACCACCCCATGTGTACCTGATCTAGGCTGGACTCATGTTGCACTACCTCAGGCTAGGCTCACTCTCTCAGTGTCTGCTGTAACTCCTTCCTCCCAGTCTGTGCTCCCTATGGTAAGTGTCTGGAATGGGCTAGAGTACTCTGGCTCTGCCATGCAGTACTTGGGGCGTCTACCTCTCTTGGTCAGCCTAGCGCAGACCCTCTCCAGGATTCCTGACCACGTTAACAGGCTATCCCTTCTGGCGTCCTACCAACTAGCACTACCTCAAAGTGACTCGGTCAGCTATAGCCCGGCTCCAGACCCCTCACTCCTTTCAGGCCCCTAGGTCGTCCCTGCGAACTGACTATACGCTGTCAGCCCCTGACCACCCCTAGGTCCGTCCCTACGCAGCACAGAGTGGCAGCAGACGCTCTCCCTGTTTCCCAGTGTGCCTAGCTAGAGCCTGTCCTGTTGACAGATCTGATCTCAGCAGCTCGCCTCCAAATGTAACGGTATTTCTGGCCCGGCCTGACCCACCCAATCTCACATTGGCCCCTGTGGTCTAACCGGTCCCCATTACAGTGTGATAGTGTCTGGTGGTGCACCTGTTGGCAACAGGACTCCTGAGTCTCCCGCATGATGGTGTGTGGGGAGGACCCATCCAGACAGGCAGCTGAGGTAGTGTGCGGAGTCCTACCTAGTTCCAGTGCAGCGCCTCCACCTCATCAGGGTCCCTTCGGTCACTTGGGGATGGTCCTGACGAGGAACTCCTCTGTGGTGCTCCTCTCTGTACATTCACTCCACACATGTACACGAGAGGGTTTGTGATTAAGAGCATCTTTATTGGTTGAGGTGGGCTAACTGCCCCTCGCAGTAGTTTCTCTAGCCACTCATTGTCCCTCAGTGCTTCCCTTTGAAAGGTGTAATTCTCCTTTAATAGGGATTCCCTATCCCAGCCGGGATGTCTTTACCCTGTGCCAGGTCCCTGGACACAGTCTTCCTGTTCAGCTATTATAACATAACTCTCGCAGACTATTCAGAACTCCTACAGAACTCAGGACTCAGATAGAACTAACTATTAGACACAGTGCTGTGCCTTATGTACACTCTGGAAGCTGACACACCTCTGACATCACTAACCATGGAATCAGAGCATGTGACCACTCCCATCCATACACAGGGCACCCCACCAGGGTGTGAGGGCAAACCTCCATAATTACTGCTGGCATGCCCACAACTTACCAGGCCTTACTGTCAGCAGGAGAGATGACTGTAGCCATTTTACATGACCGCTACACACAAATGAAATAAAACATACTTTAATACATAGGATAACTTGGGCAGACTCATAGCTGTAAGGGAAATAGGACTGGGATATCTGGGCTTGAAAATCAGGAGTCACTGGGCAGCCCTGGTGTAATTCAACCCACGTACTGGCAAATCATGCCTGCACGCCAGGGAGAATTAGGAGACTACTGATATCTTTGCCCCCCCAAACTCCTGCAAACAACATGATTGCATTTCTACCCAAATATCTCACCTAAAACTTACATATAGAACGTTTCATGAGTCTTAGGCTCAGGGAACATGAAAAGTGGAAACGAAGCAAAAGGAAAAAGCAGGCACTAATACTCCGGAAAGTAAAAAAAGGTTGAATGAAATCCAGGAGAGCGTGTGCCCATAAAGACTATTTTAATGGAAACCACAAAAAATATACAGCTACATTACGGGGTACACAAACCCCCACCAACGCGGCTCGAATTGCGTTGGTGGGGGTCTGTGTACCCCGTAATGTAGCTGTATTTTTTTTGTGGTTTCCATTAAAATAGTCTTTTTTTATGGGCACACGCTCTCCTGGATTTCATTCAACCTTTTTTTACTTTCCGGAGTATTAGTGCCTGCTTTTTCCTTTTGCTTCGTGTCAAATCATCCAGAAAAAACGGAAGCACGCCCCCTACTGTGAAAGAAGGAAACTGGACAGCCAAAAGGACATTACCAACTCTAACTGTGAGTTATTTTATCACAAGCACATTCTCCATTCTGACATTATATGCTGGGACACTTTATTGTGTGGCCCCTTACTACAGTGCTCGTGGGGGCCCTAGCCCACTAGTCAGATTACAATGGAGCAGTGATTAATACATGATTGTTCTGTGTCCTATGGATTGGCTATCCCTTATCCATTATCCAGGGGGTTTTCATTTCAGGAATCATTATATACATTTATTGAACGTTACAATTTTTGTACTACATATTTTGAGGTTTTTTTCAGAGCACCACACATTTTTTCCATTTTTCTATGAAAAGTGGACAGGCAGGGGACACTTTAACGTTCACATGTTATAATGCCGGGCCCCTGGCTTATGGTGCCAGGTAGCTGCCAGGGGCCCACCGTTCCAGTGGTAACCTTTATTGTATAGCCTGGTTACCCCCTTTATCGTATAGCCTGGCACCCCCTTTGGAGGGAAGTATTATGGGAAATGGGGGGGTCCCAGAGTTGAAATGAATGCGGTTCAGCTTGGGGAGACCCTCTGCTTCAATCCTGTTTTAAAAATTTTTTTTTTTATAAAAAGCGTGTGACTTGCTCCTTCAGAATACTGATTTTCATGTTCGGTTAAAGCCTTACTTCACAAATGTAGTAAAGTGCTTTAAAACATTTTTTTGATTTCAACCTTCCTCAGCGATCTCATCTGTCTATCTTAACCTTGTGTCGCCCTGCTCCTTACTTCCCTTCTCCTTTCCCACTCAACCTGTCTTCACCAACCTACTAACACTTCTCTACCTCCTTTGATACCTAACCTACCAAGTCCTACTTCACGTCCCCCTTCACTCCACTTCCAGTCACCACTCCCACTATCTAACTTGCACATTTCTATAGCTTTCTGATTTCCTCACTTCTCCACATTTATTCTTCTTTCTTTCTAGCTCCCTACTTCCTCTCCTCCTTGCTCTCCCCTCTACCACTTCCTTACTACTTGCTGCATCCCTACCCCACTTTAAATTCAAGTCTACTTCCTTACTCCTTCTTATAGTATTGTCTCCTTAAATGTCTCCACTTCGGCTTATTTCCTCTCATCTACTTGCTTTTATCCTCTTACTAACTCCCTCTCTATCACTCACCCTGCCCTTACTCGCTTAATGGTTCTGCCGCTACGGCGCTATACTAATTCCCTTCCCGTATGTCTTTCTATTCTTCCCAGACGCAAAATTCAAAAAGCCCGCGTCGGGCCGGTGAGGTGACTAATCCAGGCCTGCGCGGGTCATCCGGCGCATTCTGGACGCCTTGATGGGCTTACGGCTGTCCTTGGTCTTGCTGGTGACGTCATCTGGTCGCGCCGGTGGGAGCTGGTTCCGCGCCACCTCCAAGATGGCGCCGCTCCTTCCGGGGCACAGCTGTGATGCGTATCCGGGGGGCGGCCATTTTGGAAGACGTCTCTCACCAGTGCGGAGGTGCGTGCGCCCGCTCCTGTTTCCCGCTCACCGCTCTCTTCCTGCTCCTGCGGTTCACTGTGGATTCCCGCCTTCTAGAGCTGCTTCGCCATCTTGTGTCGGGGGCCGCCATCATCAGAAAGGTAGGCCGCAAATTTTCTCACCAGGGATTCAGTTTCAGCGCAGGTTGCTTGATCACTGGACATCTGTAGTTGGGGTGTCGGGGATCACCGCTCTTTCACTCGGGGGTGAGTTTCTTTATTTGGTGACAGCTTCACCGTGGCCGGGGACCAGACCTCAAGTAGGGGGACGAGAACTGGAGGAGAAGCAAAGAAACACAGGTTGCTGAGGCCATGACACCGAGGGATTAGCCTGATACACTACAGGGGTGAACAAAGCCGGGACAGACTCTGGTTATGCATAGTATATGTTAGGTTTTATTCATTCAAGCTCAGGAAGAGCGAGGCAGGAGTGGGGGGGAGTGACCTGCTTCAAAAATCCGCATGGGCCACGCACTAGGGGGGAGGAGGGTGGATCTCCTGGACCCTAGTGAAGTCCTTTGGGACTGGACGCGGTGGGTGAGTGAACTTCATCCCACGTTTCCTCCGGGCGGTTGGAGAGGAGTCCAGCTTCCCAAAGGCGGTGATCTCGTCAAGGAGGCGACGTCGCCGAGACGACGAGAATTCTACTGTCTTTTGTCTTGTCTAGTGTTTGTTGTGTCCCCCCAGGTGTACCCTCTTGTGTGCTCCCCCTTGTGTATTGCTGTAGGTGGTGAAGTGAGGTATTGCAGTTCGAGAAGAAGAGGAGGTCGGGATTCTGGTCCAGGTGCATCAATCAAGAACAGATATCGGCAGCAAAGTCATCTCATACTTTTAAATGAGTAAGGAACTCAGGCTAGTATCACATAACATTAAGGGGTTTAACAGCCCGGTTAAACGCAGAATCGCCTTCCGAGATTATAAGCGTAAAGGGGCAGAAATTCTGTTTCTGCAAGAAACACACTTCTCTCAAGACAACTACCCCAAATTCCTGGATAAGGACTACCCGACACACTTTTTGTCTTCCGCGAAAGTCAAAAAAAAAGGGGTGGCCATACTAATTCATAAAAGAATACCGTTCGTACCCGATAGGACTTTCAAAGATAAAGAGGGCAGATTCCTCATAGTAAGAGGTGCAATCCAAGGGTTCCCAATTACTCTAGCAACAATATATGCCCCTAATGAGACGGCCCCCGTTTTTTTCTCTACCTTCTTTGGGAAACTCAACAAAGTGGCCAGAGGTAATATCATTGTCGCTGGAGACTTGAACAGGGCACTACGGGAGGACCTTGACAGATGTTCATCCACTAATATTACACACAGATCTGACATACTAACAATTAAAAAAGGGTTACGTGACTGCCAACTACTCGACATCTGGAGGGAACAACACCAGAGACTGAGAGAATACACCTTCTACTCACACCCACATGACACATATAGCAGGATAGATTACTTCCTTGTATCCAACAGAATGGTCCCTGGGGTCTCTCGCACCGAGATCCATGATATTTCATGGTCAGACCATGCATCTATAGAGCTGCGGTGCACACTAATCCCACTAGACAGACCTAGAGCGAACTGGAAACTAAACGAAATCTTGCTGAAAATCCCAGCCCTACAGGTGGAAATTGGGGAAAAGCTCACACAATACTTCGAGGAGAATGAGGGGAGTGTGGCTACGCACTCCAGACTGTGGGAGGCCCATAAGGCTACCCTCAGGGGGGTCATTATGAATCTGGCCGCTAAACGGAAAAGAGAACGGGAGGGAAAAATTTTGAAGCTAGAGGAACAGCTAGCAGAGCTTTCCTCCCTCCACAAAAAAATAAGAATGCCCACACGTTAACTCAAATACTAGCCACTAAAACTAGTCTTAACCTCCTCCTCTCCGCCCAGGCCGAGAAGGAATTGACCTGGTCCAAGCGGAAATTTTATGAAAAAGCTAACAAGCCTGACACACTACTTGCCAATAAGCTAAAAAAACAAGCTTCCAAACTATCACATTCACGCAATTCGAAACCAAGATGGGGACCTTACCTCCATCCCAGCGAACATAGCAGGGGAATTCAAAAAGTATTACGAAATATTATACAATGGAGATAAGGTAACCCATAATCCGAAAACAAAGGAGGATTTACGGACCTTCTTAATAGAGGCACATTTACCCATTTTGAAGAGATGCGAAAGGGAGGCACTCCAGTCGGACTTCACGATGGAGGAACTCTCTGGGGTCATCAAAGCACTAAAACCGGCTAAAGCCCCAGGGCCAGATGGCTTTTCGAACTTATATTACAATAAATATTTAAAAATTCTAGCCCCCCACATGTTAAAGTTATTCAATGAAATCTTAGCAGGGGCCTCATTCCCAGCACAAATGCTCCAAGCCTCAATATCGGTGATCCATAAACCCGGAAAGGACCCGGCAGACTGTAAGAGCTACCGGCCCATTTCACTGATTAACTTGGACCTCAAAATATACTCTAAACTTATAGCCAACAGGGTGGGTAGTGTTCTTCCCGGGTTAATTCACACGGATCAAGTAGGGTTTATCGGAGGTAGACAAGCGGCAGATAACACCAGGAGAATTATTGACCTAATTGATCTGGCCCAAAAAGAAAAAATTCACTCCATGGTGTTAAGTCTGGACGCTGAAAAAGCCTTCGATAGAATAGATTGGCCCTACCTATCGGAAACACTGAGAGCATTTGGCTTTGAGGGACGCCTCCTGCAGGCCATCCTGGCGTTGTATAAAAACCCAACAGCAAGAGTGAGATATCAAGGTTTCCCCTCAGAACAGTTTGAAATCAAAAGCGGAACACGTCAAGGATGCCCGCTGTCGCCACTACTGTTCGCCTTATGTATAGAGCCTTTGGCGGCACACATCAGAAATAACCCAGATATCTCTGGTATCCCTGTGGGAGACCAAATGCACAAAGCCGCTCTATATGCGGACGATGTCATTCTCACAATAGCCAAATCTCTCACATCTCTCCCAAATGTATTCAACATACTGGGCAAATTTAACCAAATTTCGGGATTTAAGATCAATCAGTCTAAATCAGAAGCCCTCAATATTAATCTACCAAAAGAAGTTGAAAAACTGATTGACCTCAATTTTCAGTTCAAATGGCAACCCTCCGCTATCAAATATTTAGGGGTTTATCTCACAAGGGAGTACAAAACTTTATATAAAGCAAATTTCCCCAAGATCATAAAGACGCTGGGGGAGGATCTCCGAACCTGGATGAAGGGGAGCATCTCATGGATTGGGAGGATACATAGCGTGAAAATGAATCTCCTCCCAAAGATGCTATATCTTTTCCAGAGTCTCCCTATCCCTTTGGTGCAGGCGGACATCCTCTCCCTCCAGTCAAAAATTATAAAATTTATTTGGAACGGGAAAAACCCAAGAATTGCTAAAGGAATATTAAAACGTCCCATTCATCCTGCGGAGGGTGAGCGGTGCCTTGCTTGCAGGCCTACTATAAAGCAGCCCAATTAGGGCAGATTTTCCAATGGCACACAGACCCAAGCCTACGGAGATGGGTTGAGTTGGAGAAGAGATGCTGTGCACCAATTGAAATCCGAAATTTAATCTGGCTACCCAGAGAAGGGGTACGCAAGATAAACAATCCGCTGCAGACCATTGTCAATTCATTATAAGTTTGGGAGGCCACGAAATTCAAATGTAATTTGACTACCAAAACATCATTAATGACACCAATAGTGGGCAACCCAGACTTCGCTCCGGACCTGAATAGCAAAAATTTCTTGATATGGACTCAGAAGGGCTTCTCCCGTCTAAAAGATCTGGAGGGCATAACGACCATACAAACATTTGACCAAATTAAATCCTCTAAGAATATCCCAAACAAATTTTTTAGGTACCTTCAGATCAGAGATTTCTACAATAAAACGCCAATTCGACCGGCGCGAACAAATTTTGAGCAGCTGTGTTCCAGAGATACGGACACAAGGGGACTCACATCTAGAATGTACAGGGAAGTGATCTGCCAGAAGTCGCCCATTGACAATAGACTGAGTTACATGAGACACTGGGAATCAGACCTAGGAGAGACTTTAGAGGACGACGAATGGGACAGAATTATACAGGCGGCGGCGAAAAGCTCAATCTGCACCACATTAAAGGAGAACGCATATAAAGTCCTTATGAGGTGGTATTACACTCCGACGCGCTTAGCGAAATTTGTAAAAGGCTACTCCCCTCTCTGCCCTAAACAGTGTGGGGAAGCAGCTGACCTCCGACATATGTTGTGGTCTTGCACTAAGGGGGCCCCTATTTGGGAACAAATCAGAGATTGGATTCAGCGGATTCTCGATTTGGAGATCCCCCTGGACCCGTGGCTGTTCCTATTGGGCATGCGGATCCAGGGTCTGTCAAATGCGTCGCATAAATTAATCGCGCATTTTGCTACAGCCACAAGATGTGAGATCGCAGCATTATGGAAACAGCAGGAGATACCAATTATCCCTAAGATCAAAAACAGAATTTGGCATGTCTGCCGGATGGAACAATTAACGAGTTTAGTTAATGACTCCGGCACAAATGTTCTAAAGGTCTGGGATCCATGGTTGACCCAGGTAGACATCCCAGGAGTGGACGCCACCTCAATCTTGCACTAATTAAACTAGGTGCGTTCTCCTTTAAGGGCAGATTAGACAACACGACTCAGCGACGCACAGTTAGCAGACCTTCATGTAGTCATAGAATAGGGAAAAACAATTAAAAGAAAGAAACCTCAGAAGAACCTGTCCCAGTTAAAACCCTTAGCTATTGCCTAAAAGGTTGAACAAGAGATATCTAAAAAACTGCACCAGAGCCTGGCAACCTACCACCTCCCTCCCACCCCTAACCTCTTTCCCTGTCCCCTTGTCAAGTTCGTCTGGTCTTGTTTGTAAAGTGTTAAGTGGATGTGTCTTCGAGGCGTCATTACATGTGTTTAACAAAACTGGAAATGTAATAATGGGCTGTGGAACATTGGCTGTATTTGTACTTTCCAATAAAAATTTAAAGTTGAAAAAACAAACAAACATTTTTTTATATTGCATTGAGTAATGGAAACCCAGGACAGTGTTGGTGCTAGCTAGATATAAACACTCCAGACATGTACCAATCTTTAAACCCTTGGGTATTTAATGTTGGTACAGATAAGAAGCATGGCTTACTCCAACCCGTTTACCCTGTGGTCAAAATATTAGTACAGCTCAACCCCGTTATAGCGCAATCTGCTATAGCGCGATTATTAAGGGTTTCATATTTTTTTTTTTCATTTACAAACCTACTTTACATCCCTATCATTAAAATATATATATATATATATATATATATATATATATACACACACACACACACACACACACACACACACACACACACACACACACACACACACACACACACACACACACACACACACACACACACACAGTTAGGTCCGGAAATAATTGGACACTGACAGAATTTTCATAATTTTGGCTCTGTACGCCACCACAATGGATTTGAAATGAAACAACTGAGATGCAATAGAAGTGTAGACTTTCAGCTTTAATTCAAGGGGTTGAACAAAAATATCGTATGAAACGTTTAGGAATTGCAACCATTTTCATACACAGTCCCCTTATTTCAGGGGCTCAAATGTAATTGGACAAATTAACACAATCATAAATAAAATGTTAATTTTTAATACTTTGTCGAGAATCCTTTGCAGGCAATGACTGAAGTCTGGAACGCATGGACATCACCAAACGCTGGGTTTCCTCCTTTGTGATGCTTTGCCAGGCCTTTACTGCAGCTGTCTTCAGTTGTTGTTTGTTCGTGAGTCTTTCTGCATTAAGTTTTGTCTTCAGCAAGTGAAATGCATGCTCGATCGGGTTGAGATCAGGTGATTGACTCGGCCATTGCAGAATATTTCACTTCTTTGCCTTAAAAACATCCTGGGTTTCTTTCGCAGTATGTTTTGGGTCATTGTCCATCTGTAAAGTGAAGCGCCGTCCAATCAACTTCACTGAATTTGGCTGAATCTGAGCAGACAATATATCCCTATACACTTCAGAATTCATCCGGCTGCTTCTGTCTTCGTTCACATCATCAAAAACCACTAGTGACCCAGTGCCATTGTAAACCATGCATGCCCATGCCATCACTGCCTCCACCGTGTTTTTCAGATGATGTGGTACACAGCAACTCTCTTTTTTAGATGTCCTCATTACACAGACTAATGGGGAGTTACATACTGATCTTTTTAGAAAGGATACATACAGAAATGCCATTTTAAGGGCAGATAACCATCATCCTCCTTCTCTTATTGATGCATTACCTTTTTCACAGAAAGTCCGGGTCTGCAAAATCACGAGCAGGAAGGATAATATTGAACCAGCTATTGGAGAACTACGTAGTAGATTCCTGGCTAGGGGATATCCTCCTGCTGTGTTAGACCGGGCACTGGATAAAGAGGTAAGTGCTACCAAAAATAAGAAGGAGGACAGGCTTGTATTTACCACTACGTACAGTCATAAGCGAAGCAGAGGAAAAGACCTCCCAGCCCGACGCTACAAGCCTGGTAGACAGCGTGTATCACGCGCAGGCTGTATTAACCCCCAGCACATCGGAGACCAACCATGTAGGAATAAGCACTGTAGCTGTGATGAATCCTTGATCACATTGAACGGGAAAACACTGGACACGATGGGCCCTTGGTCCCTCTAAGGATTCATTTTGCTGGGGGTTAATACAGCATGCGCGTGATACACGCTATCTACCAGGATTGTAACATTGGGCTGGGAGGTCTTTTCCTCTGCTTCGCATATTGCTGGTTTGGCCACGGCTGCTCAGCCTGGAATTAAGACTTTCATTATTGACATTATAAGAAGAGGCTTATACCCCGTGAATATGTATGTAATCACTTAATTGGTGATTTGAGAACTGGAGTGCTATCGTTATTTTTTTTTCTAACCATTTATTTATTTATTTTTTGTGGCATCTATTTATTCACATTTTTTCTTTCTGTGGAACATTTTTTTTTATTTCTCTGGAGTGAGTATTCGTGCTTTACCTATCCTGTGTGTTTTTTATTATGGAAGATTATGTAGAAGTGGAGGATGAGGAAGGGGTTACTGATACCTATGCCTTTAACTGTGGAGACACTCACCGTCAGAGGAGGGCAGAGTCAGTTTTTGATGAAGGTGCTAATTTCATCTGTGAAGAGCCTGCTGACTTAATTACCCACTTCCTTACATTGGAAAAACTGTTATCACAGGACATTAGGTATTGGTGGGACATTACCACTCTTGAGAACTATGCTAGAGTTAAAAGGATTCCGTGAGGCTTACGCTTGAAAAAGGTACCGTCCTTTGGCTTTATTAATAAAGATTTTGAGAATGACTGGAAAGCCATATTAGATCATTGCTCATTTAAGCTAATCAAATTGATCATTAAGTATAAGCTAAATTAAAAAAAAGAAAGTGAGAGCCAATGTGAAAGTCCTACAGGATAAATTGAAAGGTTGCAGAAAAATGGAGAATTTTATTAAATATGACCAAACACTTTTAAGCAACGTGGGTGCTATGGAAAAGTCTCTAATGATTAAGAAACAACAAAAGTTTGATAGGGACAAGATAGACTATGAGAAGCAGCAAGTTTATATATGGCAACGCTACACTACAAACGCACAAAAGTCACAACCAAAATCTGGTTCTAAATATCAGAATAATAAAAAACAAGGTGACTCCAAGAACCCGAATAAATCCATCCTAAAACGCCATGGAAACGCTTCCAGTTTTGAGTCAGATGGTTCTGACTATGAGAGTCGTTCACTAGGCGTTTCCTTTTGTGATGATGATGATAATTGGCGAGTTAGATCTACCTCCCCTGAAACCGACTCTTCACAAAAATCTGTTATGATGCCCTCTCGGAAAGAAGATAAACCTTCATACTCCTTGTTTCAAAAGGAGTCAAAAAACGAAAGAGGACAAGGAGATCATCAAAGAAGAGAAGGGGGAGGGGGATCCGGGGGATCGAGCAAAAGAAAGAAATATGCATAGGAGAAGTTATGGATAATGTTATCAACATTTCACATAAGACTCTTACAGATGACCAGATTGCGGTTCTAAATAGAGGTTTAAATTTTGCCCCATACCAAGATTTTAATTTATTCAATACCATCATTGATCTCCAAAAATTAATTCGCAAATTGTCTCTTAAAAAATATTTTAATAGAAAAAAGGGACAACAGAGGTTCCACTATATTCCACTGATAGAGGTTTAGCTGAGAATGTTGATGGTATTGATGTTTCAATGGAGAATTTGGATTTGCATTCATTTCGTGAACAATGTGCTTTATCAGATCTTAGAGATCTTTATGATGAACAAAATCAGGATTTGGAGCCTGAGATCCCTTCCTCATTCAGCTTCTTTGGGCAATTACACTTAGGTCTTAAGAAGAAATCAACCTTTTGCCCTCATATTTTTAACAATCATAATATTAAGACCTTTGAGAAGCTGGTTGAGAGGGATCTCAGGTTATTGGCTAGGGGTATTGTACCCCGGGGGGTTCCCTCTTTAAATAAAACGAATCTGTCAGATATTGACTTCCAGGAGATGATTGCCCTCAGGGAAGATAGGTCTATTACAATCAAAAAGGCTGATAAGGGAGGGGCCATTGTGGTGCCCTCTTCTTCAGATTATCAGGCAGAGGCACTTAGATTACTTGAGGATGTTGAATCTTATACAAAATTGACATGATCCCACATGTGAGTTTTTACACCTTTTGAAAGAGATTCTTGAAGAAGGAAAGGCCCTATTTGTACTTAACACAAAGGAATATGAGTTTCTCTACAATGCCTCACCTATTGTGCCCATCTTCCACCATCTCCCAAAGATCCATAAGTCACTTGTCCGCCCTCCTGGGCGGCCCATTGTGGCCAGTATTGGATCTTTGGGAGATGGGTTATCACGCTACATTGATGGTTTTTTACAGCCACTGGTAAAAAATCTGCCTTCTTTTCTGAGAGATTCTATGGATCTTTTATCCGCTATAAAAAATGTTATGATAGAAAAAATTAAACTAAACATATACTAAGCGCTTAACCTATTAGCCTAACTTAACAATACACGATAATGATGGATAAGTGCTCTAAATGTTGGAATTCCCTTACAAAGATACAACAATAAACTAGTGAATTCTACAGACTAATATAACAAACTGAGAAGACGGCTGCCTAAGGATTGAAAAACCACAAACCTATCCACAAGGTAAGTACAACAATAGCTTAAAAACAAAAATAAAACAAACAATGAAAGAAAACAGAAATAGTCCTTGGCGCACTATCTGGTATATAAACCTGCAGAAAAATGAAGTCCAAAGATCTTGGTAGTGAGGATTGTTGGTCCGGAATCCAATCGTACTCAAAGTCCTCTGAGGTGGTGGAATCAGATTTGTGCGAATGATGCTTTAATGCATGCCAGACCAATATGATTGGGTTCAAAGCAGGATCTTAATGAATGTTGCAGATGTGTTTTGGGGTCAATGTCTTGGAAGGACTGGTGACCACTCCAGATGTGAAGTATTCAGAAATGTTACGTTCTTCCCTCTGAGCAATAATGACCTTCTGTATGTAGACTCTCTAATATGAGGAAAAAGCCTTAATGGACTGGTCATGCACAGCTGCATCTAAAGACTTAGTAAACAATTATTTGGAAGTCTGACTCCTCCTCCCTGTCAGACTTCCAAATAATTGTTTACTAAGTCTTTAGATGCAGCTGTGCATGACCAGTCCATTAAGGCTTTTTCCTCATATTAGAGAGTCTACATACAGAAGGTCATTATTGCTCAGAGGGAAGAACGTAACATTTCTGAATACTTCACATCTGGAGTGGTCACCAGTCCTTCCAAGACATTGACCCCAAAACACATCTGCAACATTCATTAAGATCCAGCTTTGAACCCAATCATATTGGTCTGGCATGCATTAAAGCATCATTCGCACAAATCTGATTCCACCACCTCAGAGGACTTTGAGTACGATTGGATTCCGGACCAACAATCCTCACTACCAAGATCTTTGGACTTCATTTTTCTGTCAGGTTTATATACCAGATAGTGCGCCAAGGACTATTTCTGTTTTCTTTCGTTATTTATTTTATTTTTGTTTTTAAGATATAAAAAATGTTAGTTGGAAAAAGACTTTTAGATGGGTGACATTGGACGTGATGTCACTTTACTCAATCATAGATCACGAGCAAGGGATTCGAGCAGTGGAATTTTTTCTTGATGCTTCTACATTGTCCATTTCATTACGTGCCTTTCTTTTGGATTCTATTATGTTTCTGCTCACCCATAATTATTTTTCTTTTGATGCACAATTTTATCTTCAGACACGGGGTACTGCTATGGGGACGTCATTTGCCCCCTCTTATGCTAATTTGTTTGTGGGTCTTTGGGAATCCACACACATTTTCGGTGCTGATAATTCTTTTCGTCATCAGATTATTTTCTATAAACGGTATATTGACGATTTGATTATGATTTGGGATGGGGATTTATTATCACTGCATGCCTTTATTCATACACTTAATACTAATTCTTTAAATCTTAAATTTACTTATGAAGAACACATGAATCACATCAATTATTTAGACATTACTTTATTTATTGACACGACAGGCACTATTCAAACGGACATTTTTAGAAAGCCTCATTCACGTAATACTTTATTGGAAGCAGACAGCAGTCATTCTAAATCATTCATTCGAAGTATACCCAAGGCTGAATTCCTTCGACTAAGACGGCTTTGTTCAAATGACGATTTATTTGAGCATCAAGCAGAGGAATTAAAAACTCGATTTGCTCAAAGAAAATATAATCACACTGATATTGAAGCAGCATATCTGTGTGTCAAATCTACAAACAGGATCAATTTGTTATCGAACTCGTCTGTGAAGTTCAAGAAGAAACATGAATTGGATCGAGTGACGTCTGCTCTATTTATCACCCAGTTTAGTCGCCAGGCTGAACAGATTCGTTCTATCATTTATAAACATTGGGGGACCCTCACTCTTGATAAGGACCTACATAGTTCAGTTAACCAGGGTCCAGCCATTACTTTTAGGAAATCCAAATCCTTATCTGACTATCTTTCTCCAAGATTGTTTGACTCTAAGAAGTCTAACAAATCTGTTTAAAATAAAAGGTTTTTTTAAATGTGGAAAATGTTGCGTTTGCTGCTATGCGAAACCAATTAAGTCTATTAAGACTATTTATTCTAAAAAGAACTATAGGATCCCATCCTTTATTAATTGTGACTCACAATTTGTCATATACTTTCTTACCTGTGGCTGTGGCCAAGGGTACGTGGGCTGCACTATACGCCCTGTTAAAAACAGAATCATGGAGCATATACGTTCCATTAAAAGAAAAGATTTCATGTTACCAGTTTCAAAACATTTTACTGACTGTCCTTCAGGAGGTCTATCAAATGTTCATTTTTCTGCTGTAGAACTGGTGCCCATGCCCATGAGAGGGGGTGATAGATTAAAGCTCCTCAACCAGCGGGAGATGTTTTGGATCCATTCTTTGGATACATTATCCCCTGCAGGAATTAATACAGAATGGGATCTAGAAAAGGTGAAGGGAAACACAAAATGGATGTGCCCCCTAAAAGAATTCACTTAAATGCACACCATAACAGTGTAAAAATTAACTTTTAATAAATTTACTTAAAACATATATTACCAAAGTAATGTGTAATGTGAATTAAAAATATATTAAATCAACGCTATCAGGCAACCTTGTCGTCAGTTATAAGTTCATACTATCCCATTTAACCACTTAATAATGGTGGGATATGGAGGACACAGATTGCTAGGAGTCAGGGTGTTAACCCCTCTGGAGCAACGGTGAGACCCAATAATGGAAGTGTATAGATGTACACAAGTGAGTGGCCAATGGGTTAAATGTCCAGCTACCTTGCTAGATCAGCCAGCACTGCGCACTATAATGGAGACTTTAGTGTGTTAAAATAAGAGTGCTAGAGTGATAAAGCTGGCAAATGCAGTGATAATGGTAGTACATACACTGCTTGTCCGGGATGGGAAGGGAGCGAAGATAGCAGGGATACACCATGAAAAATAAAAAATAAATGCATACAATAGTGTAATAAGTTATTTTCAATCTGGATAAAACATGTATGTCTTGGCTCTATAGCAATGCCTACTTACAGCAGGTCAAAAGGTAAAAAGCATTGATCTACACAGCAGGTAGAAAGGTGTCAGGATCTTCAGGAACAACAGCCCAGGTTTACAGCATAAGAAATCAGCACCTCAGCTCAGACGTCAGTAGATGTGAGTGGATCAGAGACATGCAAAAGAAAGGCAGACCATAGTGTCGATCGTGCATAAAATTTATATAAACAAACAACAAATTTTAGGAATTGTACTCACATTGTGTACATAATCATAGTTCACATAAGGCTTTACTTGAGGCAAATGGAGTGCTGGTTCAGTGTGGAGCAGCTCACCGGGGATCTTCTCCTTAGACTCACAACAGACCGGGTGGGAGATGGCGTCTGACGTCACATCCGCTGTTGGGGTGACGGCATCCGGTCTTGGAGGCAAACGGTGGGGGAACTCAGCAACTCTGAAGCCTTCAGTAGAAAGAGCAGCTGCAGCAATGAAAGTGGCTCTACGCGTTTCGTCGTACTAGACAACTTCCTCAGGAGCATTCATTGAGGAGAAGATCCCCGGTGAGCTGCTCCACACTGAACCAGCACTCCATTTGCCTCAAGTAAAGCCTTATGTGAACTATGATTATGTACACAATGTGAGTACAATTCCTAAAATTTGTTGTTTGTTTATATAAATTTTATGCACGATCGACACTATGGTCTGCCTTTCTTTTGCATGTCTCTGATCCACTCACATCTACTGACGTCTGAGCTGAGGTGCTGATTTCTTATGCTGTAAACCTGGGCTGTTGTTCCTGAAGATCCTGACACCTTTCTACCTGCTGTGTAGATCAATGCTTTTTACCTTTTGACCTGCTGTAAGTAGGCATTGCTATAGAGCCAAGACATACATGTTTTATCCAGATTGAAAAGAACTTATTACACTATTGTATGCATTTATTTTTTATTTTTCATGGTGTATCCCTGCTATCTTCGCTCCCTTCCCATCCCGGACAAGCTACTATTGAAAGGAATCTGTACACATTCCTGGAAGGTTGAGAATTTGATCAGTGATCACCTTGACACATTTTATTTTGAATTTTAATTTTGTGCACTATTTTATCACAGATTGGGTGTGGTTAGCGCCGGTAACAAATCACTTTAAGTTCACTTAGTACATACACTGCAGCATAGACCTGCCAGACACGGCAGTGCTGTGCAAGGAAAGCAGGCACACTCACTATAAAATTAAAGGATTAAATAAATAACTAACTAATGGGATCAACACAGTTAGAGCCAGGAGACTGCTGACACTACATTAAAACAGCTCCAAGTAGGAGACTGACAACATTGCGCGTCCAACGCGCGTTTCCCTCCAGCAAAGGAGCTTCTTCAGGGACAAATTTTAAATCTAAAACATTTTTCATGAACATTTTGTATGAGTATTCTTGCTATGCTTCCGTCTCACGATGATAATAATGATTGTCTGTTTATTAAGTTATTTATTATTGTCATTTTTTTCTGCTTTCTAGTGATCAAATAAGATATATATTTATTAATGAATTCAATTGTCCTACATTTTCTTTTGGCATCTATTCTTCTTTATTATTTATTATTTGTTTTCCTTTTTCTAACTATATATTTACTTTTTTCTAGAATAATATTGTGTTTTACATATGTCCTTTAAACCATATCTATTGTGTCTAGGAGTTTGATGATATACCATTCATATGCCATCTTATGATATTAAAATTAACAAATCAATGGGTTAAATATACATTGAATATTCACTATAGATTTGGACATGTGTATGTTTATGTTTCCACAGTTGATATATATGTGTTATTGATATTTCTTTTGTATGTGATTGGTCTTTTTTATTAATTTTTTACCTGTTTATTCCCTCTATGTGGATCTCTTCCCTCTGAGCATTACGCCCCTTTCCTGTGTTTCATTTCACAGGGAATTTGTGTCCTGGGGGTTTGTGTTTACCTGGACACAGGTGGGCGGTGCTTTTGAGGGTGTAAACCATATAAGAGTTTGATTAAGACCAGTGAAACTACTCTTTGATAAAGCGCACCATGCGAGAGGTTTCTCTTTTTAATTAGTTATGTCCCAATAAATAATTTGTTATTTTTTCTATTAGCCTCCAGTTCTCGTTTTTTCATAGTTGTGATCCAAGTCTTTTCCTTCCTGCTTACTACGTACAGTCAAGCTGGTGGTTTTATTAAATCTACCAGTCTTAAACACTGGCATATTCTGCAAAATGATGATATATTATCTGAAAGTTGCTGTGTACCACCAATGGTGGCATTCAAAAGAGGGAGGAATCTGGCGGATAGCCTGATACATGCAGATAATGAGGGTAACTACAGAACTCCTCATTTTCTGGAGGGTGGCAGACCGGGTAACTTTAGATGCATGAGCTGCTCGGTCTGTAACAGTCTGACTACCGGTAGTCAATTCAGTCACCCCCCAAAGCGGGAGAATCATAAAAATTAAAAATAGACGCCCCACAGCGTGTGCTCCGCTGCTACAGAGACTGGAACAGTGAAAGACATTATTGCTTGGCACGGCGAATTGGCTGTACTGCTGTTCAGCTGAACTGGAGCCCTCCTAAGTACTACCTTGAGGCTGAGGGCTGTACTAACAGCTAACCGATTGGAAGACCACCCAGGCCCTACCCCCGAGGCTGAGGGATTGAGAAGGAGAGAGCCACGACATCTCTATTGGCGTCCGTTGGTGCTTGGGTAACATTAACCCTGAAATGATTGTTTTTTCTATCTAAATGTACGCTTAATACTCACCTTTATTTTGTGGTTACTAATATAATTTTTAATGCACTATGAGCGTTGTGCGCTGTGTTTTTTTGTATTTCTGTTTGCTATTAGGGGGTATTTGAGCCATCCCTGGTGCCACAGCTGCAGACGTTCCATATACTCTACGTGTTTAAAGGTCACCTCTTTTTGTACATCACTATATCACCTCACTTTTATTGATTGTAGTAGCGCACTATATCTTTTCACATTTTCTCACTCCAGATAGGGAGACTTTCTTATTGAGACGTGAAGCATTCTGGATACATGCTTTAAATACCAGCAACGGTATGGGTCTTAATGAGCAACAGAATTTAAAATGCTTCCTTAATAGAAGGTAATTTTTTGTCTTTCTACAGGCATATTTGATCTTGCACCATCCATGGACTCTGCACTTACCTATTGGGAAAATTATCCTTTTTGTGTGTTTTTTTTCCCTTCCCTCCCTCCCCCTTCTCTCCCCCCCCCCCCCCCTGGCTGTGTGTACCCATTTCTGACTAGGTATACACACTAGTATATTCTAAATACTGATGTACTGCATATTCTTATGTGGCATTTCACGGTAACTTTGCAGGATTATACTGATGTCATCAGCAGTATACAGTCACATGTTTTTAATAGTATATTGCTGTATTAGTTTTGTGCACATATGCTTTATGAATATTTTGGTGTGTGGTTTATTTACACTTTCAGGGTGATTTATAGGAGTGTGTCACTCCTCCCTGCTCTGACACTGATCCCATGGCGACGGATACATCTTTGTCCAGCCCTGTGAGTACAGTCTTGATTGGTGCACACCCCCCCCTTCCCCCCGACGGGCGGGTCACGCTGACGTCATCATGGGGGAGTGTTCAGTCTGGGGAGAGGTGTGGCTGTGGCTGCATTCCTCCAAGACAGCTCTATGCTGTATTGCCAGGGATTTAGACCTAGACGTCTGACGTCACTAGGGGGCGCCATATGGTAGCTCTGACATCACTAGGGGGCGCCATATGGTAGCTCTGACGTCACTAGGGGGCGTCAACATCCTGGTTATGTGGCAGAGCGGGGAGAGTATCAGGGGGGTGGTATATATTGTGACTGTTTTCTTGTGTTTGGTAGCCTTCACCTTGAGAAAGGCAGTATTAGACTGCCGAAACGTTGGACTTTATGGCATATTAAACCTCCTTTGAGTAAGACCGTGTGCCTGCTTCTTCTTCTTTGTCCGGCTACAGGAAGGGTCAGGAGACAGGGAGGACAGAGGCAGGAGAAACCCATCTGACTCCGGCCTTGCCTGTCCCTACGAATACAAACATACAACCCCTCACTGAATAACATAGCCCTAATCCCATGTAATAATCCTGGGTGTAAACAAAATAATGGTTTTATGAATATTGTAATGGTTTATTAGGGACCTAGGAGGTGGCTAGTGGTGCTGTTATGTGTATTTTTGTTTATTGTGGGTAGTGGGGGTGGATGAACGGGGTATTGGCCCCAAGGATGGGTGTTTAGGCCTACCGGGTGGGGGGGGGGGTAGCGGGAGGGGTTAACCCCTTCATTACCTTAGCGGTATTAACCACGAAGTTAAAGAAGAGGTTAAGTCATCCTGCAACCCCCTGGCAAGGCCTAAACACCCACCCAGGGCCAAATACCACCTTCACCCACCCCCGCTACCCACAATAAGCCTGGCACGGGTGTATAACCCCTTCATTGCCTTGGCGGTAATGAAGTTGCCTGTAAATGCATTTTTTATGCATCGGATTCATGCCGGGGGTCTCTGGTGCTGATATTAATGGATATCAGCTCTGGGACACATGCATGTTATTTTCATCGCAGCTTCACCCCACCTTCTTGCCAACTTTTGTGGCGGGACAATTTGGAGAAGAAACAGCAATTTTAAAGTGGCGATCAGCCGCAATAAGCTGATCAGGGCTTATAGAATTGAGCGTGTTTGAAAAACTGGCGATCAGTGCTGAAAAGTGGCTTATCACCGCGCGTCTGCCGATTTTATTTATTTATTTATTTTCCGGCAAAAAAACCCCGGTTATTTTTGCTCTAATCGCCAGCTTCTCTGGGCTTTCTGAATCGCTTTAGGCTTTTTTGGCTATAAACTGGTGATAAGTGGCTTATCGCTGCTTACTGCATGAGGGCCTTAGGGAGGATTTGTTCCTGTAAAGTACACCTAGTTTGGCATAGGATTTGGATGTCAGGGTATCAATGTGCATCCCAAATGTTAAATGGGAGTTGAACTATATGCCCAGATATTTCAAACAAGTAACAGGGGCTAGGATGGTATTAGAGCTGGTTTTTATCTGAAGCTCTGTCATTGGCAGCTTTAGCAATTTAGCTCTGGTCCCAAATACCATTGTTACAGTCTTGTCAGTGTTTAAAATCAGTTTGTTTTGGGAAATCCAGTTTCAAGTCTCAAAAAATCAGATTGAAGTATGTGTTCAAGGTCAGAGAGGCGAGGGCTGCGTGCATATAGGATCAGATCCAAGGCCTCTCACAATAACCTGTTAGGAATATTATTTTCTCATCTATCCGACATAAGTATAAAATATACTCTACCAAGACCCCTAATACAGAGTTACCCACCTTATACGGGAGCAGCTGCCAGACGAGTACAGTAAATGTATCTTATTTCTTTTACCACTGGAGGGCAGCGTGGAGTTGCAAGGAGTGGCGCCCGTAAGGACGACGTGCCAGTTAGGCGGAAGGAGACGCGCACACACTTTTATGTGAAACGGATATTTTTGGGGAGGGATTTAGTAGTCTGAGTGAGAAAATTGATATTTTGTCACAATGGAAAAATGGAAAAATTAACCATTTAAATATGCACAGATTTTATCCCACGTTTGGAAATTAGGGATGTTGCCTAAAAGTCTGAGAATGCATTAAGTGCCACCCACGGGCTTTAATGAAGCAGCATTTGTGGGATAAAGGGAACAGCATCCTGTATAAAGGTATTTTGGGCTCGATATAAATAATTGAAGCCAAAAACTAATATTAAGTAAATTGAGAATGGAAAAATATTCAGCACAAACGTACAGAATGTGATATTCTGAGAGATCTTACAGATGTTATCAAATCCCACAATGAATATATAGAAAATGTCTGTATAGAACGAGTCAAACAAGAATATGCCAATAAAACGTTTAATTGGGAGATACAGGGGCCACAATTCAGGTCAGTTAGCTGGAAGAAGGGAAGCCGGTCAGCCAGAAGAGCAGGTCCTCCGGTCAGCCAGAAGAGCAGGTCAGCCGGTCAGCTCTGAGATCAGCATTACTTATATCCCCTAAACGTTGTCCCCTGCATGTAATGCGCAGAACAGCCTGCACTGCATATACTGTACATGAGATACTTAACCCTTTCTTTTCGCTCGACTCTAATCTGAATGATTTGCTAATTGGTTTGTAATTAGAGAGATATTTGTAGCAGAATCCCATGTATGTTCTTTTTACCTTTTTAGATACCGTTTTGTGTAATAAAAGATATGAGATCAGAGGGGCTTCCTGTTTGCACTCGTGTTTTGGCAGAAGTGTATATGTGACCCTATAAATCTCCCTCACACCCGGCTTGGCAGCGTGACACTAGTGCAATGACCTGGGGAAGAATCACTGAGCTGTTAGCAATAGATACAACGGATAGAAAAGACACTACACATAGGTTGGATTAAAGAGAGTATTTTATTGAAATAATGAATCTCTTTGCTGGTAGGGGCCTGCAGCACATTGCAGAGCAATATAGTAACACGCAGAGCAATGCACTGCAGGCCCCTCCGGCAGCAAAGGAGTGAAGACCAATGCAGGGTGTATAAAGATCTCACTGATAATTCATGCACAAAGGGCAATTTGTTGCTGTGATCCAGAGGAAGGCGAAACATAACCCCTGCTGTGCAATGGGGGAAAAAAATTCCTTCCTGACCCCATTAAATGGCGATCGGAGGGTCCCTGGATCACTGCGCAGTGAGATCAGATGGAGCAGCACAGATCAGCGTTGTTATACACAGGGGCACACTCAGTATATAGAGATGTGGGTGATGGGGCCCTTGTGCCCCTGTGTATAACTCACCTGCTCCCCCACCCCCCTGCATATCTATCCCATTCACCCCTTTTCCTCCCGCATACCTCGCAGGGCCGGCCGGCCATTAGGCGGTCGCCTAGCGCGCAAAGGTCCTAGGGGCGCATTAATAATCATTATTATTTTTTTTCTTATTATTTCTAATTTATTTATCTTTTTTTTTAAATTATTATTCTTTTTTTTTATCCAGTATTTTGGCGCCCTTTTGTTTTTATTTTGCGTCGCGCTGGGGTGCGGTCGCACCCCCTGCAGTCCCGATAGCTACGCCACTGTTTATTTTATTATTTTATTTATCTTGTTATTTTTTATACAACTGGGGCACAAATTTTAAGTTTCGCCTCGGGCGCATGAAACCCGTGCTCCGGCCCTGCTCCTTGTTCTCTCTCACCCTCTCACGCCCAATATCCCTATCTCCCTCTAGTACCTGCCCCTCCCGCAGCCTTCCTGATCTTATCTGCCTCTCCTGCGGTCAAACCAACTTCTCAGGGCCCCTAGAATACCCCTGTATCTACGCCCTGGCTCCTCTGCTACCTGCTCCCGGCTTCTTCTCCGCCTAAAAAAGGTGAAGCAGCAGATCTGTCCGCACCTCTCGTATTCTCCTACCTGCTCCTGGGGTCTTCTCCTCCGCCTAAAAAAGGTGAAGCAGCAGATCCGGCCACACCTGTCGTATGCTCCTTGGTCATCGTACACCACGTCTGCCTCCTCGGCCGCCTTGTAGCCCACCTCATTGTTCCACTTGACGCCCGCTTTTTCGTATGCCTCGTCGTCCGCCTCGTAGCCCGCCTCGTCGTCTGGTGGCACAAAGGGCACCACCTTCGTGCGTGTCCTGACCTGCAGGAGACATGAAGTGTTTGTAACCAGGGACAGTGATACTCTGTATCGCAAGAGCTCCTGTGCCACTTATACCCCCTCCGCAATACCACGTTATACCGCCCTCCACAGGGCAAATACCCGTTATACCCACCTCCCCAGGCCCAGTACCCAGTTATACAACCCTCCCAAGGCCCAGTACCCTGTTATACACCCCTCCCAAGGCCCAGTACCCTGTTATACGCCCCTCCCCAGGCCCAGTACCCTGTTATACACCCCTCCCCAGGCCCAGTACCCTGTTATACACCCCTCCCAAGGCCCAGTACCCTGTTATACACCCCTCCCCAGGCCCAGTACCTGTTATACCCACCTCACCAGGCCCAGTACCCGTTATACCCACCTCACCAGGCCCAGTACCCATTATGTACCCCTCCCCAGAAGGTCATATTTCTATTTATCAAAAATACATTGAGTAACCTCTGGTTTTCAGGCATGTCCTAGGGGAGTTATCACAGAGACACAGAAACGTCGCTGAGTTTGGTGAGTAACTCCCTTAACCTCTCAGCAGTTGAATTCCCCATTAGGCGCTTAACACGTTAAAAACAAGCGTTGCTATTTCTCTGCATGAAGTTGCAGGTAATTGGAAGAGTTACACAGTGACGGCTATTTCATCACTCACCTTCTTCTCCCGAAACGGTCTTTTCTGTCTTATTTCCGGCTTCACATCGGATATCCATATCCATTCTTGGCCTCTGATCTGTATGCAAGACAATGCTTTAAGACAGGGTTGCGCAACCTTTTTCCCTGCTCCCCCCTCCCCACCTTGTCTCCGACGTTCTGATGTAACGACGTCATGTGATATCACGTTGCTATGGCAATGCCACATCATGTGACGCCACGTTGCTGTCGCCAGAAGCCGCCGGAGACAAGGAAAGGGAACTTACAGAGGACTTGCGCGCGATTTCCGGCATTTAATTTAAATGCTGTGGGGAAGAGCGAGGGGCCACTGTAAGCGCCGAGCCCCTCCTCCCAAGAAAATGTCGCGCCCCTCGATTTGCACACCCCTGCTTTAAGAGATATTCTGGGACCCTCCAACTCCTCCATCGGACCCTTCCTCATACTCATATTGACTGACCTTGCAGTGCTCTGCCCTGACTTGCACTGACCTGCTATGATGCCTCTCAAAATACCATGCTAACTCATTCTGAACATACATGTGTCCTTTCTACATGTTACTCAGCTTGTATGGGCCACAGACAGCTTTCCCGGGGTCCAGGACTAGTTTCCACCGGGGACCCTCACCCATGGGTCGGCGACCTTGCGAGAACCCACCCCCCCCCCCAACCTGTTTTCTCTTGCACTGCCATAGACTACAACATTTCGGCCTGCTGGTCTTTTTCAGGTAAAGTGGCTAAACCCACTAAATCCAGCAAAGAAAGGCCAGCAGCCAAAACATTGTAGTCTGTGGCACAATAAATTATCTTTTTTTATTCAAATCTGTGTGCCCTTTTCCATCAATCTTATTGTATACATTGGACGAAATGCCGGTCTTCCCTGAGACTAAGGGGCACTGGTAAAAGTATCACTAATTGTTTTTTTTGGTATGCAGCAAATCCCCATCATTTTTGCGTTCTCTTGCTCTGCCCCAATCTGACACACCACCTTGCTCTCTCACCCCCCTCTTACACTCCCCCATCACCCTTCCCTTCCCCAAAGGTTGTCCTTTAATCAGATCTTACCCAAATTGTCTCCATCTCCCTTGGAAATGTTCTGTCTTTAAGCTGTGTGGCTCCTCTTGATCCGAACTTTCTTAGCTGACCCCTTTAGGTTTCGGCTCCGAGGGTCTAAAAAATAAGCGACTCCGAAAAGATGTGAAATATGCACAAGGGTCCTAAAATATTTATCTAATGGGGCTCTGAGGGGGAGACTTAAATACTAGTTAATATAATCTATTTAACTAACAAATATGATCTATTAAACTAAGAAATATAATGTATCAAACTAAATAAATATCTATTAAACTAATAAATAGAATCTATTGTACTAAGAAATATAATCTATTCAACTAAATAAATATAATCTATTTAAAAACAATACAATAAAAAGCTGGAGAAATGATACGTTAACCAAGCCACAGATGTGATGCCAATGAGCGTTGAACTCCTTGCAGATCCACCGTCAGCTGGTTGTGGCAGAAAGTGGTGACATGCAGTAGAACAGAGTGGTTGAGCTGTAACCACGGCAGTCAGGTCAGAAATCAACACAATATTTTTTGAAATTTAGAATGAGAATGTTCAATATGTCACATTCTGGGCTCAGACCCTGAGCCCTGTCACATGTTAGCAGCTTGTGATAATAGAAGATATCCATATACTGGGATGTGATAAGAGACATGAAGGTCATTTTATACTGGGTCCCATAACCTGCTTTATATGAAGTATCATTTTACACTAATTAGTAGAGATGCTACATTTTGAAAAATAGCGCTTTTGGCGACATTGTTCATTTTCTCTACAAATGATAAATGAAAAAGTTGGATAAAACGTTATATGTGTGTGTGCGCGTGCAATATATATATATATATATACACATATACATACATACACATATAGTATGTTTATATATATATATCATACTATATGTATATATATTGTCTGTTTTATACACACATACACGTGTGTGTATATGTATGTGTGTGTGTGTGTGTATATATGTGTGTGCGTGTGTATATATATGGTATAACCCAGAGGTGCGCAAAGTGGAGGGCGGGAGATTTTTCGGGGGGGGGGGGGAGGCGCACGGGCGGTTGCAGAGGCCCCGCGCACTTCCTCGAGGCATTAAAATTAAATGCCGGGGGATCGCGTGAGGCCTCTGCAATGCTATTACTTACCTTGACTCTGCCGGCGTCACTCGTGTCCATGGCAACGCGGTGTTAAATTACGCCGCGGGGTCATGTGACGTCACCCTCGTCAAATGCCGCTGCCGGTCACGTGACGCCGCATCAAGGTAAAGGAGGGGGTGGGGGCGCGAGCTCCCCTGGTATAACCAATAAATAATATAGCTGATATAGCAATTTGGTTGTGGCTAGAGAAAGATTATAGTGGCAGTGAGAATTAGTGGCCAGAATTAATAACTAAAAAGTAGCTGTAATAAAATAATAATAAACACTATGCCTAAACACAATAACAGTCCAGAAACTTAGCTCTAATAGCTATGTTATAACTCAATCATAAAAGGATCCAATTCGGGCATCCTCTGGAGTCCTGGCAGCTCTCTTCGGGGAAACAACCACCTCCTCGATAGATACCTAAACAAAAAAAAAGAAGAGAAAGCGCCCGCTCCATGTGTAAATTCGGTTTAACAATTTCATTTCCTGGACAAGATAAAAATAACAAACTCACAAACATCCGTTTGGTAAAAGCGTTGTATGAGACAGGCTCGTGCTCCGTGGTAATCCGGTGGTCAATCCGGTGGTCAATCCGCAGCTCCAGACTTTGGACGATGACCGGGAAACTCGATAGGCTGCGCCCCTTGCAGTGTGGTCCTCCGGCAATCTGTAGTATGCAGTTGTGATTCCACTCTGTAATTCCGGTGTCTCGCCTTGTTCGCGTACCAACTTCCCTTCCGGCGTCAAGACGGATAGTGTGGCAATAGCAACGAGAAGAATGTACCTACGTGTTTCTTCAGCACACGGCTGATTTCATCAGAGGATAATGCTACAACTCAGTCGTAATGGTTTTATAGTCCTACAGTCCAATTGGTAATGGCATAATAGATCACATATGTTACTGATTTTAGATAATAATAGATTCTTGTATGACACACACACACGAACACATATACATATATATATATATATATATATATATATATATATATATATATATATGTATATATATATACATACACACATATATATATTTACACACACATACATATATTTACACACACATATATATATATATATATATATACATATATATATATATATGAAACCAGGTGTCCCACCAAGGAGACAAAAAACAGCACTCAAGGTATATGTGTAGAGGTATAAGTACCGTGTTAGCCGAGCTTCAATAATCATAAAATAATAAAAAAATAATATCATCTATTTATTTTTTGATTATATATATATATATATATATATATATATATATATATATATATATATATATATATATATATATATATAGATAACAGCAGGCACTTCAAAGGCTCCAAAGAAATAAGTGCTTGTTCAACAAAAATTACAGGAAACCAGGTGTCCCACCAAGGAGACAAAGAAACAGCACTCAAGGTATATTGCAAAAGTGTATTTGAAAAAAAGCAGGCACATATAAATCCAACGTTTCGGTCCTGTATAGGGCCTTCCTCACGCCCCTGAGGAAGGTCCTATACAGGACCGAAACGTTGGATTTATATGTGCCTGCTTTTTTTCAAATACACTTTTGCAATATACCTTGAGTGCTGTTTTTTGTCTCCTTGGTGGGACACCTGGTTTCATATATATATATATATATATATATATATATATATATATATATATATATACAAATACAACTGTATGCTCATCTGCATGTCTTAGGCAGGTCTGCAACCCCGCCTTTCCCCATTATCACCCAGCATACAGCACTTCCACTGCAGCAAGGGATTCTGGGAAATGACATGCAAATGAGCACAGTGTCACTTTTTGCCTCAAAAACCATTTTTAACATGGTTCCCTATAGGCTTAAGCTTGCTGCATGGTCACAGCTTTGAGCACAGCCAGGGTTAAGGTGCATACCCAGAAAACCACCCACAGACAGCTGTTTCGACCTTAATGGGTCTCATCAGTGTGGGGTTGATTTAACTGGGTATGCAAAGAGGCTATGGGATAGGCTATACCATAATACTGAGTTAAGTTATGGTGAGTAAAAAAAGTGACAAAAACCCTCCACAGGAAAGCAAATATGCAAATACAACTGTATGCTCATCTGCATGTCTTAGGCAGGTCTGCAACCCCTCCTTTCCCCATTATCACCAGCATACAGCACTTCCACTGCAGCAAGGGATTCTGGGAAATGACATGCAAAAAAAATATATATATATATATATATATATATATATATATAATCTTCTTCTCTCTGAAGAAGACCGTTTTAGTCGGAACGCGTTGGAGTGAGAGTCTGTGGAGTGGGACCCCTACCCTTTTCCATGACAGGAGGCCTTGGCTATCTGTAAATTGGCCTTTCACACCTACGCTTTAATGGTGATGTATTTACATCTTTAATACTCGAGCATTTATTGCCTCCATTTCTGCAATTACTATTTTACAACAACAGCTATCTCCTTACGTTATGTGCACAAATCTGCAGTGTGTGGAGAGGTATATGAGCATGCTTGGATCAGAGCTGCTTGTGTGTAGAGGTATATGTGCATGCTTGGATCAGAGCTGCTTGTGTGTAGAGGTATATGTGCATGCTTGGATCAGAGCTGCTTGTGTGGAGAGGTATATGTGCATGCTTGGATCAGAGCTGCTTGTGTGTAGAGGTATATGTGCATGCTTGGATCAGAGCTGCTTGTGTGTAGAGGTATATGTGCATGCTTGGATCAGAGCTGCTTGTGTGTAGAGGTATATGTGCATGCTTGGATCAGAGCTGCTTGTGTGTAGAGGTATATGTGCATGATTGGATCAGAGCTGCTTGTGTGTAGAGGTATATGTGCATGCTTGGATCAGAGCTGCTTGTGTGGAGAGGTATATGTGCATGCTTGGATCAGAGCTGCTTGTGTGTGTAGAGGTATATGTGCATGCTTGGATCAGAGCTGCTTGTGTGTAGAGGTATATGTGCATGCTTGGATCAGAGCTGCTTGTGTGTAGAGGTATATGTGTATGCTTGGATCAGAGCTGCTTGTGTGTAGAGGTATAAGTGCATGCTTGGATCAGAGCTGCTTGTGTGTAGAGGTATATGTGCATGCTTGGATCAGAGCTGCTTGTGTGTAGAGGTATATGTGCATGCTTGGATCAGAGCTGCTTGTGTGTAGAGGTATATGCGCATGCTTGGATCAGAGCTGCTTGTGTGTAGAGGTATATGTGCATGATTGGATCAGAGCTGCTTGTGTGGAGAGGTATATGTGCATGCTTGGATCAGAGCTGGAGTGTGTGTAGAGGTATATGTGCATGCTTGGATCAGAGCTGCTTGTGTGTAGAGGTATATGTGCATGCTTGGATCAGAGCTGCTTGTGTGTAGAGGTATATGTGCATGCTTGGATCAGAGCTGCTTGTGTGTAGAGGTATATGTGCATGCTTGGATCAGAGCTGCTTGTGTGGAGAGGTATATGTGCATGCTTGGATCAGAGCTGCTTGTGTGTAGAGGTATATGTGCATGCTTGGATCAGAGCTGCTTGTGTGTAGAGGTATATGTGCATGATTGGATCAGAGCTGCTTGTGTGGAGAGGTATATGTGCATGCGTGGATCAGAGCTGCAGTGTGTGTAGAGGTATATGTGCATGCTTGGATCAGAGCTGCAGTGTGTGGAGAGGTATATGTGCATGCTTTGATCAGAGCTGCTTGTGTGGAGAGGTATATGTGCATGCTTGGATCAGAGCTGCTTGTGTGTAGAGGTATATGTGCATGCTTGGATCAGAGCTGCTTGTGTGTAGAGGTATATGTGCATGCTTGGATCAGAGCTGCAGTGTGTGTAGAGGTATATGTGCATGCTTGGATCAGAGCTGCTTGTGTGTAGAGGTATATGTGCATGCTTGGATCAGAGCTGCTTGTGTGTAGAGGTATATGTGCATGCTTGGATCAGAGCTGCTTGTGTGTAGAGGTATATGTGCATGCTTGGATCAGAGCTGCTTGTGTGGAGAGGTATATGTGCATGCTTGGATCAGAGCTGCTTGTGTGTAGAGGTATATGTGCATGCTTGGATCAGAGCTGCTTGTGTGTGTAGAGGTATATGTGCATGCTTGGATCAGAGCTGCTTGTGTGTAGAGGTATATGTGCATGCTTGGATCAGAGCTGCTTGTGTGTAGAGGTATATGTGCATGCTTGGATCAGAGCTGCTTGTGCTGGTGATTACTTTTGCTGTTCTTTGCCTCACGGAATACATGTTTGGTAGATGTGAGTCCCCCTCCTCTTTTATCAATTTTTCTTCCCTTGTTTTTAACCCACAGTAATACATTTGTATTGTTATCACTTTCTTGGCATGCCCGTGTGCTTCTTCATAAGGATGCTTTTTTCGTTGTAATACATATCCATTATCCTTTAGCACCACTGTCCATTGTTATTATATCATAAATCAAGACAGTTTCTGGGCAACAGTGACGCACTGTGTTGATGCGGTATACTTTGTGTCACATATATATATATATATATATATATATATATATATATATATATATATATAATCAAAAAATAAATAGACTATACCGTTCTGTGGCTAACGAAATGCTTTTATTTGTGCGAGCTTTCGAGATACGCTGATCTCTTCTTCTGGCGGTGTTACAATGAATGAAGCAAGCAAAGGGTATACTTAAAAACAGTGTCTCTTGGAATGTTATCTGTGCTTGTCCCTTCTCCCCCCCCCCCCTTGTGTGAATGGGATTTATGGCTAGAGGTGTTAAATGGTTCCTGAAAGTTAGTGATGTAAGAGTGTGTGTGTGTGTGTGTGTGTGTATCTGTGTGAATATAAATGAATGGAGAGCCCACAGTTTATACAGTGCTTTACAAAAGGTGTGTGTGTGGAGTGGGAGTTAATATAAATTGTGTGGGTAGGTGTGGAAATGTGAGAGATTGTAGCAAAACTAAAAGTGTGTGTAGATACTATGTGGTCCCTATTGGTGTATAGGGATGGAAAAACAAGGAGTATTTGTATGTGTAAGAGACAGCTGTGTGTGCATACATATAGCACAGTATGTACAGACATGGCCTTTAGCGCTCATGGGAAGAGAGTTCACTTGTGTCAGTAATGACTCATAAAATTTCGATCTCTGTTTAGGCCACCGCTAAGTGTCCCGAACAGTTGCATATATTTCTATTCGTGCAACCATCTCTATTTCGGTGTTTTAAGATTAACTTTGAGTATGGCAACCCCCAGATCGTCCATCTTATGGACAGAGTCAGAGAAATGTTCGCCGACAGGACTGTCTCTTGTTCCGCGTGTGATGCTGTGCGATGCAGGTTCATTCTCTTGTTTAGCCCCTGCCCCGTCTCACCTATGTAGTAGCAGCCCCCTGGACATTTCATGCACATGATGAGGAACACGACATTGCTGGAGGAACAGGTGAACCTTCCTCTGATTTTGTATTCCCGATTCCTGTGTGGTATTTGTATTGTGTCCGCTGTGTAGAGTATTGCGCAGGTTTTGCATCTTGCGTCCTGGCCTGGCATATATATAATTATATATATATATATTCCACAGAAGCAGCCGGCACTCCAGTTGCATGTAGAAAAAATTGGGTGCTTGTCCCATAAAGCAATAATAAACCACACGATTCCGTTTGAAGCACGAGATCAGGAGACAGCACTCTGGTAAGTTTGATCACAAGTTTTTGTACTGAAAAAGACACATAAACCGACGTGTCACGACAGGTCACTCTGCGCGTATTCTGACAGGCCGAGATGGCGTTTGCAGGGAGCTCGGGCGGTGGTAACATCTCTGCGGTGGCGCGGTCCGGATCCCAATACGTTCGCCGCGGAACCCGCTCTGGGCTTCAGTGTAAATCTCCGTCTCCCCCTGTCAGCCTCAGGCAGCTGTTTAGCTATATTTTTAGCCAATCCAGGATTCCTTTATCCCGTTTTATTGAACACTGTCTTCCTTTTTATTATTTTATATACCGTTTGTCATGTTGTTTATAGATTTAGTTTCATTTAGTTATATTTGATTATTCATGTGGTTTGTGTTCATTGTAACCGAACCCGGATCTGTGACGCATATGTACTGCTGCGACACACTTTATTCGAGCAAATACCCGGTATGTACCTGGCAGATACCTGGAATGCGCCGCTCCTCACCTCTGACAAGCTCCGTTGCATTTGCCTTCCCAGCCTGGGTTCATGCCTGGCTGATGGGCGGCTGATCTGTTAAATGATAATGATTAGGATTTAATAGGCTGCAATGCTTCGCGTGTCTACCAGATGGCATAAATTCCTGAATTGTAATGCAGTATATATATATATATATACTGTGCAGTATTGAAGCCAGCGGGAATAAAATGCTTCAATCCCTGCCTGGAAATAACTCAATGCACTCGGGCAGAAAACAGTCACAAACCTCAATACACCCGGGTATACCCGAATTCGTGGGACTAGCCGAGCTCGAATAAAGTGTGTCGCCAGTGTACTGAGGTGGGGTTGGATCCCCTCGGTTATTTCTTGTTTTATTAATAAATAATTTACTATATTTTAATCTCTGGTGCGCATTGTGTGCATTTTTCTTCTTGTCTGCACAGTGCTTCAGATTCTGCATCTGAAAAAATGCCGGTGGATCGGGATGTGAGGTAGGGAAGTGACGTCCGCGCCGGAACGTTATTGCCACGCCTCCAAATATTCATTGCCACGCCCCCAAATCGCGCCCGCTGCATACCCTGCAAAGCCATTAAAAAGCTCAGGCTTCAGCAAGTGTATTGCAGCGTGTGTGCGCCTTCCCTCCTTCTGAAATACTATAGACCAGGCCTGCACAACTCGTAAAGCGAGAAGGGCCAAAATGCTCCAAGGAAAAAAAATTTGGGCCGCACGGGTAAAATCATCATCATCATCTCTCCTCCAGCACCTCTCATCATCATCCTCATATCTCCCCCAGAACCCCTCACTATCAACCTTTGCGATACTCCCCATCTATCTCTCATACCCCCATCTCTCCCCCTCACCCACACATAATACTCCCTCTCCACAAACACACAATACCCCACTGCACACCACACACATCCCACGCCCCCTGCACCTCACATCCTTCTACCCCCCTGCACCTCACATCACTCTCCCCCCCTGCACCTCACATCACTCTCCCCCCCTGCACCTCACACCACTCTCCCCCCCTGCACCTCCCATCTCTCCCCCCTGCACCTCACATCACTCTCCCCCCCTGCACCTCACATCACTCTCCCCCGCTGCACCTCACATCACTCTTCCCCCCTGCACCTCACATCACTCTTCCCCCCTGCACCTCACATCACTCCCCCCCCTGAACCTCACATCACTCCCCCCCCTGAACCTCACACCACTCTCCCCCCCCTGCACCTCACATCACTCTCCCCCCCTGCAACTCACATCACTCTCCCCCCCTGCAACTCACATCACTCTCCCCCCTGTACCTCCAATCACCCCCCCTGCACCTCCAATCACCCCCCCTACACCTCCAACAACCCTCCCCTGCACCTCCAATAACCCCCCCTGCACATCCAACAACCCTCCCCTGCACCTCCAAAGACCCCCCCTGCACCTCCAATGACCCCCCCTGCACCTCCAATGACCCCCCCCTGCACCTCCAATAACCCCCCCTGCACCTCCAATAACCCCCCGCACCTCCAATGACCCCCACACCTCCAATCACCCCCCCTGCACCTCAATCACCCCCCTGCACCTCCAATCACCCCCCCTGAACCTCCAATGATCCCCCCTGCACCTCCAATGATCCCCCCTGCACCTCCAATCACCCCCCCCTGCACCTCCAATCACCCCCCCCCGCTGCACCTCCAATCACCCCCCCTGCACCTCCAATCACCCCCCCCTGCACCTCCAATCGGCGGGGCGGGCCGCACAGAGAGGCGGGGCGGGCCGCACAGAGAGGCGGGGCAGGCCGCACAGAGAGGCCGGGCGGGCCGCACAGAGAGGCGGGGCGGGCCGCACAGAGAGGCCGGGCAGGCCGCACAGAGAGGCCGGGCGGGCCGTACAGAGGGGGCCGCACAGAGAGGCGGGGCGGGCCGCACAGAGAGGCGGGGCGGGCCGCACAGAGAGGCGGGGCGGGCCGCACAGAGAGGCCGGGCGGGCCGCACAGAGAGGCCGGGCGGGCCGCACAGAGAGGCCGGGCGGGCCGCACAGAGAGGCCGGGCGGGCCGCACAGAGAGGCCGGGCGGGCCGCACAGAGAGGCCGGGCGGGCCGCATGCGGCCCGCGGCCGTTATGTTGTGCAGGCCTGCTATAGACGCAGCCTTATCGACGCTTACTGAATAGGCCACTGTGTCTCTGTCTCTCTCTGTGTCTCTGTGTCTCTCTGTGTCTCTCAAATCAAAATCAGCTTTGTTGGCATGACAAAAGAACATTTCAGTATTACCAAAGCGTGAGTAATAGGGGGTGTGGGACAGTGATTACACGAATACTAGGGGGTACGGTTTAATGGTTATACAGTACATTACTTTTGTCTCTCTCTCATTCTCTGTCTCTCTCTCTCATTCTCTGTCTCTCTCTCTCATTCTCTGTCTCTCTCTCATTCTCTGTCTCTCTCTCATTCTCTGTCTCTCTCTCTCATTCTCTGTCTCTCTCTCTCATTCTCTGTCTCTCTCTCATTCTCTGTCTCTCTCTCATCCCTGTATGATAGGTATGTTCCAACTCTATTTTTTGCTCTTCTTTTCCGTTTGAGAGGAGGGAGTCCCTCACCTCTTCAGCCACACACCAGGAACGCTGGATTGCTTACAGACGCTCGGAGAGGCGGATACAATCGTGGATTGCAGGCACTGATTTATCTGGTAAGTACCGCAAACATGCTTGAACAAGGGCCGTAGACATTTTATTTGATGGTTTAGATTACCATTGTCTGTGGTTGTTAGTTATTGGTATTACAGTTTTTTGATGTTGTTACGAATCAAATACATTTTGAAGTAGTAATCCCCTCCGAACTGGGCATTCCTGGCCAATAATGCCCTGGCTGTAAGAGTTGAAGGGCCCAAGCAAAGCCCCCACCTCTATACACACTAACACTGCAGGGGCATCAGAGTGTCTTATTGTCATGGCAACAGGAGGTGTCACGTGATGTAATTTGTTTAATAAATTATTTTTTAAGGTGTCCCGGTTTTTCATTTTCGAAATCTGGTCACCCTATTCATCAAGCAGAAAAAGTGAAGAAACAATTGTAGTTTTGCTAATGGACGTCATTTTGGCATATCATTAGCTTTGAGGATACCCATTAATATGAAGAAAAGTAACAGCCATTCCCAATGTAGCCCCCCTTCCCTGGGCCAATCGCAGATCGGGCCCCCTCCTCTGTACTAGGGCCTGGCTACGTGTCTGAGTGTGGTGCATACCTGCTGGCAACAGGGGGGCCTGAGTCTCCCGCGATGGTATGGGGGATGATAGGATCAGGTTTCTGGGGTGAATGCCTTCGTCTCATTTAATGGTGCAGCACCTCCATCTCTGAGCCCCAGGAATACGGGTGGAATCCTTCCAGAGAGTCGTCCCCCCCCCCCCCCCCGGGGATGAGAGATTCCAGTCTCACACTGTATATCTTTAAAAGCAGCCGCAGCTCTTTATTCACAGCAGCAGAATAGCAGCAACAAGACTGTCAATCAGGTACAGGGTGTCTTCCTCCACACAGGACTGCTCTCCCTCAGGATGGTCTCTGTGTCCCTGCCACCACCCCAGGTCAAGGGCACCCAGGGTGGGGCTAGCTCTTCCCTCGCCCCCTAAACAGGGTGAGAGGAATTGGTCCACCTCCCTAAGTAAGGTTGCATCAGCTCTACTCAGAGGCTGATGGCTCCCCTTCTCCAACGGCCAATTGATATAGGCTCTCTCTGTCACCCTGGGCCAGCCAGGTGACAGACTCAGCAGACTCTAACTCTGGACTGAACTCTTAACTCTGACACACACTTCTACTAAATAGGAAGTGCACTGCTCTTTATGATATTGGCAGGCACTGCCCCTGTGTCTCTGCCTTCCACACAGGGTCAGGTACCAATTTCAGGAATGTCCCGTTATTAGCGTAAACACAACAGAGTTCCATGGATCTAGCATTAAGACTGTAAGCTCTCCAGGCCAGGGATTTCCTTTCCTATTGTCTGATTTTGTTTGTTGCACTTATTGTACTATAATTCCCTGTACTGTATTGCCTCTCTTATAAAGCGCTATATAAATAAAGATTTCCATACATAATATATCTTAATGCATCTTAAGACACCTTAGAGTTCCCTCAATAAGACACTTTATGGTCCACTCAAGTGAATAGTCTGTAAGGAGTCTAAGGCTGCGTCCATAGAAGGACAAGCAGCGCTGAGGCGTGCGGACGCTCCGCGCTGAGCCCCTGCATCCTCAATGAGGATGCCTTGAGAGGGGGCTCATGCGAGCGTCCGCGGGCGTGCTCAGGCTTTGGAGTTTTCAGCCGAGCGCCAAGCTGTTTTTCAGCGCGCTGTCGGCTGAAAACATCCAATCAGCCTTAAGCAGCGTCAACGTCACGGCGCCGTGACATTGACGTCAGTGCATCGCGGGCGATTGGCCCAGCGACGTCACTGCCCCGCCTCCAACCACCTCCCCCCGGCTCCCTTCGCGCACGCTGGCTCCGTGGAATCGGGCTGACTTAAGCAGGCGAGCCTCAGCGTTAGCGCGCATCCGCTCTCCCCACCCCTCTATGGCCCGGGCCTTAGTTACTGTACAGCATTGTAAAGTGCCTTGCTGGCCTAGTACAATTTAGTAAATATCCTAAACAATGTCGTCTTAGGCAAAATGTTGCTGATCTTTGCTCTAAAAATGACTATGAACTAAAGAGAAATAACAATCTCCCTTGTGAGCACATTCACATGTCTCAGACAGGTCTGCAACCCTGCTTTTCACCATTATCCCATACAGCTTCCACTGCAGCCAGGGACTCTGGGAAATGACATGCAAATGAGCACAGTGTCACCTTTTGCTTCAAATCTATTTTAAATGAAATTAGCCTTGTACTTCTGGTGGAGAGTAGGGGTTTGGTGCTTTATACGTTACATATTATTAAATGTTAACATCAAACAAATATTGTCATTATGTTTGGTGCTACTTATTTCTTTTTCATTAGGATTTATTTATTCATCTTTCATTATTATTATTTACTAGCTGAGAGACCCGGCGTTGCCCGGGATGTAAATGCGTAATAGGTAGTATTATTTATAACTCGTGGAACAATAGGTGAGTATTTGTTGTAAAGGTTTCGGGGGGGGGGGAGAAAGGGGAGCGGGGGGGGGAGAAAGGGGAGCGGGGGGGGGGAGAAAGGGAGCGGGGGGGAGAAAGGGGAGCGGGGGGGGAGAAAGGGGAGCGGGGGGGGGGGAGAAAGGGGAGCGGGGGGGGAGAAAGGGGAGCGGGGGGGGAGAAAGGGGAGCGGGGGGGGGGGAGAAAGGGGAGCGGGGGGGGAGAGAAAGGGGAGCGGGGGTGGAGAAAGGGGAGCGGGGGGGGAGAAAGGGGAGCGGGGGGGGAGAAAGGGGAGCGGGGGGGGGAGAAAGGGGAGCGGGGGGGGGAGAAAGGGGAGCGGGGGGGGGGAGAAAGGGGAGCGGGGGGGGGGAGAAAGGGGAGCGGGGGGGGGAGAAAGGGGAGCGGGGGGGGGGGGGAGAAAGGGGAGCGGGGGGGGGAGAAAGGGGAGCGGGGGGGGGGAGAAAGGGGAGCGGGGGGGGGGAGAAAGGGGAGCGGGGGGGGAGAAAGGGGAGCGGGGGGGGAGAAAGGGGAGCGGGGGGGGAGAAAGGGGAGCGGGGGGGGAGAAAGGGGAGCGGGGGGGAGAAAGGGGAGCGGGGGGGGGGGAGAAAGGGGAGCGGGGGGGGGGGAGAAAGGGGAGCGGGGGGGGAGAAAGGGGAGCGGGGGGGGAGAAAGGGGAGCGGGGGGGGGAGAAAGGGGAGCGGGGGGGGAGAAAGGGGAGCGGGGGGGGAGAAAGGGGAGCGGGGGGGGAGAAAGGGGAGCGGGGGGGGGAGAAAGGGGAGCGGGGGGGGGAGAAAGGGGAGCGGAGGGGGGAGAAAGGGGAGCGGGGGGGAGAAAGGGGAGCGGGGGGGGGAAGGGGAGTGGGGGGGGGAAGGGGAGTGGGGGGGGGGAAAGGGGAGTGGGGGGGGTGGAGAGCGGTGGGCATATGTATTGTCATAATTTATGTTTGGGCATTTCCCCCCCCCCCCGTTCCCCATGACTCCCCCCCCCCCCTGTTCCCTGTGACTCGCGCTCCCCCCCCCCGGCGGCCGCTTGGTCCCCCGATGTGCCGTCCTGCTGAGTGAGGCGTGCAGGCGGCTGCAGGAAGCGCCCTGTGTGGGCCTAAGACTCACGCTCCCCCCCCCCCCCCCCCGGCGCCCGCTCGATGTGGCGTTTGGCTGAGCGGCGGTAGGAAGCGCCCTGTGTGGGCCTGAGGCTGAGGCGGGACGCGCAGTGGGCCTGAGGCTGAGGCGGGACACGCAGTGGGCCTGAGGCTGAGGCGGGACGCGCAGTGGGCCTGAGGCTGAGGCGGGATGCGCAGTGGGCCTGAGGCTGAGGCGGGACGCGCAGTGGGCCTGAGGCTGAGGCGGGACGCACAGTGACTTACCTGAGCGGGTGGTAGCGCCGGGGAGGTAAGGGAGCGGCTGGGGTAGGAGGGCCGCGCTTCCCGTCCGGAGCCAGTGCAGGATGGCGCACGTGAGGGGGGGGGAGGGGGGCGGACAGAGGGTGTGTCTGTGTGTATAGAGCTGCTGTGTTGTGTGTGTGTGTGTGTGTGTGTGTGTGTGTGTGTGTGTGTGTGTGTGTGTGTATAGAGCTGCTGTGTTGTGTGTGTGTGTGTGTATAGAGCTGCTGTGTTGTGTGTGTGTGTGTATAGAGCTGCTGTGTTGTGTGTGTGTGTGTATAGAGCTGCTGTGTTGTGTGTGTGTGTGTATAGAGCTGCTGTGTTGTGTGTGTGTGTGTATAGAGCTGCTGTGTTGTGTGTGTGTGTGTGTGTATAGAGCTGCTGTGTTGTGTGTGTGTGTGTATAGAGCTGCTGTGTTGTGTGTGTGTGTATAGAGCTGCTGTGTTGTGTGTGTGTGTGTGTGTGTGTGTGTATAGAGCTGCTGTGTTGTGTGTGTGTGTGTGTATAGAGCTGCTGTGTTGTGTGTGTGTGTGTGTGTGTATAGAGCTGCTGTGTTGTGTGTGTGTGTGTGTGTGTATAGAGCTGCTGTGTTGTGTGTGTGTGTGTGTGTGTATAGAGCTGCTGTGTTGTGTGTGTGTGTGTGTATAGAGCTGCTGTGTTGTGTGTGTGTGTGTGTGTGTGTATAGAGCTGCTGTGTTGTGTGTGTGTGTGTGTGTGTATAGAGCTGCTGTGTTGTGTGTGTGTGTGTGTGTGTGTGTATAGAGCTGCTGTGTTGTGTGTGTGTGTGTGTGTGTATAGAGCTGCTGTGTGTGTGTGTGTGTGTGTGTATAGAGCTGCTGTGTGTGTGTGTGTGTGTGTGTGTGTGTGTGTGTGTGTGTGTGTGTGTGTGTGTGTGTGTATAGAGCTGGTGTGTGTGTGTGTGTGTGTGTGTGTGTGTGTGTGTGTGTGTGTGTGTGTATAGAGCTGCTGTGTTGTGTGTGTGTGTGTGTGTGGGCCGTCACTCCGCCTCAGGCCAATGAGAGGTGTGCGGGGGCGGGCGACCCAAGGGACCAATGAGATTTCCCCTAGGGACACCGGACATCCAGGCAGGCAAACATACAGTGCTTTCACTAATATAGTATAAGATTAACTTTATTATATTTGTTGTTGTCATTATTATTATTGTTTACTGTTAGCTGGAGTATGGCTCACCCAAGAACCACTTTCCCCTGTATGGGGGTCAGACATAGTGCAGACTTGACCCCTGACATTTATAAAAAAGATGTTGGAATATGTGACACTGCTGCTTAATAAACACAAACACAGGCGCGCCATGTATTGTTCTGACATTGGTTTATTACACAGAGACACGTCTTTATAGAGGGTTGTCACACTAACAGCCTGGAAGGGGTTAATGCAGGGTCACCAGCCCAGCCCCCCTCTCCTATGATTGGTTGCTGCTCTCGTACAGGAGCCGCGATTGGTCCCCTGTCAATGTCAGAAAAGGCGCGCCAGTTTTGCTGTCTCCATGGCGACCATGGCGGCCGCCGGAGATCGGCCTGCAGCGCGGCCCGGCTTCCAGGTTACCTCCCCGCCGGTGAAGATGTTAGCGGGGCGGCTGAGGGAATGCGTGCGGCGGCGGCCCGGTTCCTTCTGGCTGGAGAAAGGAGCCGGCGGGCTGGAGGTGGGCCTGGTGTGGATGCAGGGCCGGGTGCTGCACGTACGGCCCGAGCGCGGCGTCACCGTGCGGCTGAGCGACGACACTCACACCTTCACCGTGTGCGGGGCTGACCGGGTGCCCAAGGGCAAGCCCTGCCTGCAGCCAGGTAACCGGGGGGTCCGCACGCCCTGCCTGCAGCCAGGTAACCGGGGGGGTCCGCAAGCCCTGCCTGCAGCCAGGTAACCGGGGGGTCCGCAAGCCCTGCCTGCAGCCCGGTAACCGAGGGGTCCGCAAGCCCTGCCTGCAGCCCGGTAACCGGGGGGTCCGCAAGCCCTGCCTGCAGCCAGGTAACCGGGGGGTCAGCAAGCCCTGCCTGCAGCCAGGTAACCGGGGGGGTCAGCAAGCCCTGCCTGCAGCCAGGTAACCGGGGGGGGGTCCGCAAGCCCTGCCTGCAGCCAGGTAACCGGGGGTCCGCAAGCCCTGCCTGCAGCCAGGTAACCGGGGGGGGTCCGCAAGCCCTGCCTGCAGCCAGGTAACCGGGGGGGTCAGCAAGCCCTGCCTGCAGCCAGGTAACCGGGGGGGGTCCGCAAGCCCTGCCTGCAGCCAGGTAACCGGGGGTCCGCAAGCCCTGCCTGCAGCCAGGTAACCGGGGGGTCCGCAAGCCCTGCCTGCAGCCAGGTAACCGGGGGGTCCGCAAGCCCTGCCTGCAGCCACGTAACTGGGGGGTCCGCAAGCCCTGCCTGCAGCCAGGTAACCGGGGGGTCAGCAAGCCCTGCCTGCAGCCACGTAATCGGGGGGTCCGCAAGACCTGCCTGCAGCCAGGTAACCGGGGGGTCCGCAAGCCCTGCCAGCAGCCAGGTAACCGGGGGTCCGCAAGCCCTGCCTTCAGCCACGTATTTGGGGGGTCCGCAAGCCCTGCCTGCAGCCCGGTAACCGGGGGGGTCCGCAAGCCCTGCCAGCAGCCAGGTAACCGGGGGGTCCGCAAGCCCTGCCTGCAGCCAGGTAACCGGGGGGTCCGCGCGTGGCTATCACTGTCCTGCCTCACACGGGAGGGCGCCATGATTTCTTCTCCCGCCCCCTAAACAGCAACACCAGCCTCTCACCCTCTCACCCTCTAGCGTCACCTAGATAGAAGCCAGGCAGATCACACTGGTTTTCTATGAATCGCAACTGATTTTAAAGTCCTGTTTATATCAGCAGTCAGGTCTGATATAAAACAGTAGTAATGTTTCCACCGCCAGTGTATGCAGTGCTGTACATAGAATGTTTGCAGGCGCGAGCCGCTACCCCATAGAGCTTACAATCTATGTCTGAAGCACTTATTCCCATGACCTGTTATTTGTAATTTATATGATTGTCACATGTATTACTGCTGGGAAGCGCTATGTACATTTAATGGCGCTATATAAAAAAAGACATTTGTAGCCCTTTTTCTGACACTCTAAGCGACTTCGGGTAACTGCGCGCACCTGCGGCTCCAGGAGATCTGAGCCTCCGCTAGCTGGGAGCCTGGGGTAACACTTATTAGCGCAGCGCCTCCACTTACCCAGGATCACCGTCATGTAAGATTCCCCTGGGCAAGAAACACACCGATACAATGCGTGCAACCAACTTTACTATGTGCAATAATAAACTTATACTCTATATGAACCGTGGCAATAACCCAATATGCATACACTTATCTTATAACACTATACTTATACTCTATCATACCCTAACACCGCTAACGGATAATGTCCTTCTAACATCAGTGGCTCGGCCACACCCCTAGGGATTATTGTCCTGTACAATAGTGGCTCAGCCACGCTCTTATGAGTGTCTCTATACCGTCACCGCGTGCCCCACACACCGTGTCCGTGTAATAGTACGATAGCGGTGTGTACTCGCTAGTGTCTCCCTATAGTTACGCCTAAGGCGGGATCAGCGCCTGTTGACCGGTGTTGGTGCACTTGACGTATCTACTACCTTCCGGTCACGGCGGTGACCGGTAATACTTGGAAAAGGATCAGCCGAATCCTTGCTTGTCTGGGATGTCCGCAGTGCAGCTGTCTGGTCCCAAGCAGCTCACCAGCAAACCTGCTCCGCACGCTTGTCCCTAACTGTGTACACAGTAAGGTGACTGATCGCTAGCACTATGGGCGTCCCTGCAGCACAGCAGCACACTGTGACTCAGGGGTTTCTCCTAAGGGCCTACGGGGTAAAGCTAGCCTATGCAGGCGGGTCACGGACCCCCTGCACGCATACACCCTCCTCCGTTACCTTCCAGATCCCCTCTGACTAGCCTCTCCCCCACGCTTCCCTTTCCTCCTCCCGTAATTCTAGCCTTCCGATTGGCTCCTCAAGTCAGGTGACTGCCCAGGAGCTCATGGGAGTTGTAGTTCCTCAGCGGAGCTTCTCTGCCTTGAGCTGCACAGACTCACAGCTATTGCATCAGCGCAGACCTCCACATGACTCTCCTGAACAGTCAAAACACCAACTGAACACACATATGAGGCTCCTACCACATCCCTACACATACATCTATTATTTGGTGCCTGCGGCACAGGGAGATAACGTGACTTGCTCAAGGTCACAAGGTATGGGGGGGGGGATTGAGTGAGTGTGTGTGTGGGGGGGGATTGAGTGTGTTTGTGTGTGGGGGGGTGTGTGTTTGTGTGTGGGGGGGTGTGTGTTTGTGTGTGGGGGGGATTGTGTGTGTTGGGGGGGGAGATTGAGTGTGTGGGGGGGATTTTGTGTGTGTGTGGGGGGGGATTGTGTGTGTGTGGGTGGGGGATTGAGTGTGTGTGGGGGGGATTGAGTGTGTGTGCGGGGGTTGAGTGTGTGTGTGGGGGGGGGGGTTGTGTGTGTGGGGGGGGTTTGAGTGTGTTTGGGGGGGGGGGGTTGAGTGTGTGTGTGGGGGGATTGAGTGTGTGTGTGGGGGGTGGGTTGAGTGTGTGTGGGGGGGGGATTGTGTGTGTGTGGGGGGATTGAGTGTGTGTGTGTGGGGGGGGGGGATTGAGTGTGTGTGTGGGGGGGATTGAGTGTGTGTGTGTGTGTGGGGGGGTTGAGTGTGTGTGGGGGGGATTGAGTGTGGGGGGGGGGATTGAGTGTGGGGGCGGGGATTGAGTGTGTGTGTGGGGGGGGATTGAGTGTGTATGTGTGTGGGGGGGATTGTGTGTGTGTGGGGGGGGGATTGAGTGTGATTGGGGGGATTGAGTGTGTGCGTGGGGGAATTGAGAGTGTGTGTATGGGGGGGGATTGTGTGTATGGGGGGGGATTGAGTGTATGTTTGTGTGGGGGGGATTGAGTGTGTGTGTGTGGGGGGGATTGAGTGTGTGCGGGGGGGATTGTGTATGGGGGGGGATTGAGTGTGTTTGTGTGTGGGGGGGGGGTGTGTTTGTGTGTGGGGGGATTGTGTGTGTGTGGGGGGATTGAGTGTGTGTGTGTGTGTGTGTGTGTGTGTGTGTGTGTGTGTGTGTGTGTGTGTGTGTGTGGGGATTGTGTGTGTGTGTGTGGGGGGGGGGGGAGTGTGTGTGTGTGTGTGTGTGTGTGTGTGTGTGTGTGTGTGGGGGGGGGGGATTGTGTGTGTGTGTATGTGGTGATTGATTGAGAGAGAGAGTGTGTGTTGTATTGCAGTGGTGCGCAAACTGGTGGGGGGCAATAAGGCGCAAGATTTAGGGGGGCGCAGGCGACGTGCGGCGAAATCTGGGTGCGCGGGCCGGCAGACGCTTTGCGCGGGAGGACGAAAAAGCTGTACGCGATGGGCGGCCAATAAGATGTGCACGGGCGGGCAGCCGAAGATGTGTGCGGGTGGCTGAACAAGATAGTGCAGGTGGCGGCCTCGTGATGGTGTGTGCGCACACGCGCAGGGGCTTCGGGGGTACGGGGAGGAGCACGCCCGAGCACGGTGAAGTCAAACGCCCCTCCCGGTGTCTGCCCTGCAATAGCGCTGTGTTCCTGCTCTCCTCCGCTGGCAACCTGCTTCGCTGCGATCCTCTGCGAGGGAAAGGGTCGGCTGCCACTATATCAATCATACTATGAATGTACAGAAATAATAAAAAAAAAGTGAAAACATTGAAAACGGAAAAATAATAAATAATAATAATGTAGGTTGGAGTGTGGATGACAATGGGGATAGCAAGCCAAAGAGCAGGGAGGGGAAGGTAGAAACAAAAGGGGGGATAGGGAAGGGAGGTAGCAAAGAGGTGGATGAATGCCCCCCAAAAGTATTGCCTTTGTGCACGTACGCTCTCCCAAGCTCGGCGCTTGGGGAGACAAACAAAATTGACTTTGAAGTGCGCTCAGCAGAAGTCAATGCACACATACAGCCACACACAGACACACACACACACACACACAAACACACACAAATAGCCCCGATCCACGCTTGCAAAATGATGCAGGACACCCTGCGCTCAGGCTTGGAGAGTTGGTGATGTCACCGCTCTCAGCGGCAGCGTGGACGCAGCCTAATTTTGCAAGCGCGAGCTGTTGAAATATGTAAGTATTTATAGACATATTTGGATTTATATTGTATACCGTTTAATAAAGGTTTTTTTTTTTTTTCATGTGATTTTGATTACGTCAGGCAGGGGGGGCCCGAGAAATTTTATGGATGAAGAGGGGGGCTCGGCATAAAAGGTTTGCTCACCCCTGCACTAAGCTGCGCTTTCAGCTCATAGACCTCACATTATAAACGTGTAATTATAGTCTCACCTTAATGTAGTGTAAAAGAAAATGAGGTACAGATTTGGTCGCATCTATTAACGCAGGTTAACGGTGGCAGAACGTTAACGCAGCTCTATTTAAACAAATGGCACAGCGCTATATTTCTTAAATGGGTGCAATTTATTGCATTATTTGTGTAATCTTATCAGGTGGTACAGGCATACCCCGCATTCACGTACACAATGGGACCGGAGCATGTATGTAAAGTGAAAATGTACTTAAAGTGAAGCACTCCCTTTTCCCCACTTATCGATGCATGTACTGTACTGCAATCCTCATATACGCGCATAACTGATGTAAATAACACATGTGTAACAGTCTCTACAGTCTCCCCGCTTGCGCACAGCTTCGGTACAGGTAGGGAGCCGGTATTGCTGTTCAGGACGTGCTGACAGGCGCATGCGCGAGCTGCCGTTTGCCTATTGGGTGATATGTCCTTACTCGCGAGTGTCCTTAAACCGGGGTATGCCTGTACACTTGTACAGGAAATCCTGAAGTTGATGTCCCTGGGGCAGCTGAGGGATTTTCACCCATTCAGTCCTGGAGGGTCCTGCGCCCCCCTCCTGCATTTCCTAATCATGTGTTCGCTCCTTAGGCCTCGGATATTTTATTTATTTATAAAATGTTTTACCAGGAAGGAAGCAATACTTGAAAATGAGGTAACTCTCAATGTATGTCCTGGGCACAGAGTTATGATGACAGATACATGGTTACAAATCCATAGTTACATTAAGTGAACATGGTATACATTATATACAAGACATTGCATGCACAGTTAGAGATAATATATATTATAGGCGCATGTAACCGTTACAGACCAGATTAAAATGTGAGACAGCCTTAGTTTTGAAAGAACTTAGACTGGTGGCATCTGCAAGAGTCTCTGGTAGGTTGTTCCAGTTTTGGGGTGCACGGTAAGGCCGTGATTATACCCGAAGCGGCGGAGCGCAGAACGTTGTGCGCCACCAAAACAAATAAAAGTTTTCCTATGAGCGCACGCTAAGAATGGGTGACCAAGTGCGCAAATTTTCGAACAGATCCAAGAATTTTATTTTCTGGAGCGATGGCCGCGTCATGTGAGCGGTTCAGCCAATGAGCGTGAACCACTCACGTGACATCATGGCCTCGCCTCCCGATGCCTCCTGCCTGCAGTGCAAGTTTCGGGCAGCGCATCGCACGGAGGTAGCGCGCGTGTCCCGCCGCCGGTGGTATAATGAAGGCCTATGAGGAGGAGCGTCCGGATACTTTGTTGAACCTTAGGACCATGAGCAGTCTGTTGGAGTCTGATCTCAGATGATAAGTGCTGACGTGGTAGGGGTGAGGAGCTTGTTCAGATAGGTGGGTAGCTTGCCTAGAAAGTATTTGAATACACAGACCCCCACCAACGCGGCTCGAAACGCGTTGGTGGGGGTCTGTATACCCCGTAATGTAGCTGTATTTTTTTGTGGTTTCCATTAAAATAGTCTTTTTTTTATGGGCACACGCTCTCCTGGATTTCATTCAACCTTTTTTTACTTTCCCGAGTATTAGTGCCTGCTTTATCCTTTTGCTTCGTGTCAAGTCATCCAGAAAAAACAGAATCACGCCCCCTACTGTGAAAGAAGAAACCTGCACAGCCAAAAGGACATTACCAACTCTAACTGTGAGTTATTTTATCACAAGCACATTCTCCATTCTGACATTATATGCTGGGACACTTTATTGTGTGGCCCCTTACTACAGTGCTCGTGGGGGCCCTAGCCCACTAGTCAGATTACAATGGAGCAGTGATTAATACATGATTGTTCTGTGTCCTATGGATTGGCTATCCCTTATCCATTATCCAGGGGGTTTTCATTTCCGTTATCATTATATACATTTATTGAACGTTACAATTTTTGTACTACATATTTTGAGGCTTTTTTTTCAGAGCACCACACATTTTTTCCATTTTTCTATGAAAAGTGGAAAGGCAGGGGACTTTCACATGTTATAATGCCTGGCCCCTGGCTTATGGTGCCAGGTAGCTGCCAGGGGCTCACCGTTCCAGTGGTAACCTTTATTGTATAGCCTGGTTACCCCCTTTATCGTATAGCCTGGCACCCCCTTTGGAGGGAAGTATTATCGAAATGGGGGGGTCCCAGAGTTGAAATGAATGCGGTTCAGCTTGGGGAGACCCTCTGCTTCAATCCTGTTTTAAATTTTTTTTTTTTATAAAAAGCGTGTGACTTGCTCCTTCAGAATACTGATTTTCATGTTCGGTTAAAGCCTTAACAAGAAAAAAATGGGTGTATATAGCGCTAAAAAATCTTGTGCAGTGACAATAATGTTATAATGTGATAGTGCACACAATAAAATATAAATATATAATAATAAACTTAGGCTGCCAGGTGATACCAACTCCAAGACAGGTTGGAAAAAAAAGACAAATAATAAACAATACAGACCGGCGCAAATTAGTCCAAGGTGATACTAATGTCCAGCACTGAAAGAGTCTCAGAATAGTAGATAGCTGCAGTAGTATCTTCACAGCTTGTCTTCAATGATTGGACTCCATATGTATGTGCATGGGAGAAAAAATAGACAAAGAAAACATATCATAGTGCAGTATGCAAACAACCAAACATGCAGGACAAACAGGACAAGACAAACACTACATAAAACAGGCTCACCCCCTGAAGAAGTGCGCATGCGCACGAAACGCGTTGGGCAGATTTGCATTTTGAGTGTGGCAGAGGACTGGTAGTGACTGCGGGAGCCTTGCAGCCAAGTGAAAGGAAATTCGGCGATTGCACCCGCCTCCTAGCAGCGGATTTCCGGATTGAGCTTGACAGACAGCACCAGGAGCTCCACGAGATCCGTCAAGCCGCGTGGTGTGACGTGCTTCTGGTCACGGAGAGAGAGAGATCCCTGGAGGTCTGAGGACTGAAAAAACGGAGCTGCTGCCGGTTACCATCTATCCTTACACCCCTGCTTATGTCCTGTGGCAGTACTGTAAGTAGGATTCCGGTTTTTACCCACCGGATCCCACGTGTGCTACCTCATCATTTTCATTTTAATTGTGTTAATAAATACTTTATTGTAGGATTAGTCAGCCTTGCCTGTTTTATGTAGTGTTTGTCTTGTCCTGTTTGTCCTGCATGTTTGGTTGTTTGCATACTGCACTATGATATGTTTTCTTTGTCTATTTTTTCTCCCATGCACATACATATGGAGTCCAATCATTGAAGACAAGCTGTGAAGATACTACTGCAGCTATCTACTATTCTGAGACTCTTTCAGTGCTGGACATTAGTATCACCTTGGACTAATTGGCGCCGGTCTGTATTGTTTATTATCGGTTAAAGCCTTACTTCACAAATGTAGTAAAGTGCTTTAAAACATTTTTTTGATTTCAACCTTCCCCAGCGATCGCATCTGTCTATCTAAACCTTGTGTCGCCCTGCTCCTTACTTCCCTTCTCCTTTCCCACTCAACCTGTCTTCACCAACCTACTAACACTTCTCTACCTCCTTTGATACCTAACCTACCAAGTCCTACTTCACGTCCCCCTTCACTCCACTTCCAGTCACCACTCCCACTATCTAACTTGCACATTTCTATAGCTTTCTGATTTCCTCACTTCTCCACATTTATTCTTCTTTCTTTCTAGCTCCCTACTTCCTCTCCTCCTTGCTCTCCCCTCTACCACTTCCTTACTACTTGCTGCATCCCTACCCCACTTTAAATTCAAGTCTACTTCCTTACTCCTTCTTATAGTATTGTCTCCTTAAATGTCTCCACTTCGGCTTATTTCCTCTCATCTACTTGCTTTTATCCTCTTACTAACTCCCTCTCTATCACTCACCCTGCCCTTACTCGCTTAATGGTTCTGCCGCTACGGCGCTATACTAATTCCCTTCCCGTATGTCTTTCTATTCTTCCCAGACTCAAAATTCAAAAAGCCCGCGTCGGGCCGGTGAGATGACTAATCCAGGCCTGCGCGGGTCATCCGGCGCATTCTGGACGCCTTGATGGGCTTACGGCTGTCCTTGGTCTTGCTGGTGACGTCATCTGGTCGCGCCGGTGGGAGCTGGTTCCGCGCCACCTCCAAGATGGCGCCGCTCCTTCCGGGGCACAGCTGTGATGCGTATCCGGGGGGCGGCCATTTTGGAAGACGTCTCTCACCAGTGCGGAGGTGCGTGCGCCCGCTCCTGTTTCCCGCTCACCGCTCTCTTCCTGCTCCTGCGGTTCACTGTGGATTCCTGCCTTCTAGAGCTGCTTCGCCATCTTGTGTCGGGGGCCGCCATCATCAGAAAGGTAGGCCGCAAATTTTCTCACCAGGGATTCAGTTTCAGCGCAGGTTGCTTGATCACTGGACATCTGTAGTTGGGGTGTCGGGGATCACCGCTCTTTCACTCGGGGGTGAGTTTCTTTATTTGGTGACAGCTTCACCGTGGCCGGGGACCAGACCTCAAGTAGGGGGACGAGAACTGGAGGAGAAGCAAAGAAACACAGGTTGCTGAGGCCATGACACCGAGGGATTAGCCTGATACACTACAGGGGTGAACAAAGCCGGGACAGACTCTGGTTATGCATAGTATATGTTAGGTTTTATTCATTCAAGCTCAGGAAGAGCGAGGCAGGAGTGGGGGGGAGTGACCTGCTTCAAAAATCCGCATGGGCCACGCACTAGGGGGGAGGAGGGTGGATCTCCTGGGCCCTAGTGAAGTCCTTTGGGACTGGACGCGGTGGGTGAGTGAACTTCATCCCACGTTTCCTCCGGGCGGTTGGAGAGGAGTCCAGCTTCCCAAAGGCGGTGATCTCGTCAAGGAGGCGACGTCGCCGAGACGACGAGAATTCTACTGTCTTTTGTCTTGTCTAGTGTTTGTTGTGTCCCCCCAGGTGTACCCTCTTGTGTGCTCCCCCTTGTGTATTGCTGTAGGTGGTGAAGTGAGGTATTGCAGTTCGAGAAGAAGAGGCGGTCGGGATTCTGGTCCAGGTGCATCAATCAAGAACAGATATCGGCAGCAAAGTCATCTCATACTTTTAAATGAGTAAGGAACTCAGGCTAGTATCACATAACATTAAGGGGTTTAACAGCCCGGTTAAACGCAGAATCGCCTTCCGAGATTATAAGCGTAAAGGGGCAGAAATTCTGTTTCTGCAAGAAACACACTTCTCTCAAGACAACTACCCCAAATTCCTGGATAAGGACTACCCGACACACTTTTTGTCTTCCGCGAAAGTCAAAAAAAAAGGGGTGGCCATACTAATTCATAAAAGAATACCGTTCATACCCGATAGGACTTTCAAAGATAAAGAGGGCAGATTCCTCATAGTAAGAGGTGCAATCCAAGGGTTCCCAATTACTCTAGCAACAATATATGCCCCTAATGAGACGGCCCCCGTTTTTTTCTCTACCTTCTTTGGGAAACTCAACAAAGTGGCCAGAGGTAATATCATTGTCGCTGGAGACTTGAACAGGGCACTACGGGAGGACCTTGACAGATGTTCATCCACTAATATTACACACAGATCTGACATACTAACAATTAAAAAAGGGTTACGTGACTGCCAACTACTCGACATCTGGAGGGAACAACACCAGAGACTGAGAGAATACACCTTCTACTCACACCCACATGACACATATAGCAGGATAGATTACTTCCTTGTATCCAACAGAATGGTCCCTGGGGTCTCTCGCACCGAGATCCATGATATTTCATGGTCAGACCATGCATCTATAGAGCTGCGGTGCACACTAATCCCACTAGACAGACCTAGAGCGAACTGGAAACTAAACGAAATCTTGCTGAAAATCCCAGCCCTACAGGTGGAAATTGGGGAAAAGCTCACACAATACTTCGAGGAGAATGAGGGGAGTGTGGCTACGCACTCCAGACTGTGGGAGGCCCATAAGGCTACCCTCAGGGGGGTCATTATGAATCTGGCCGCTAAACGGAAAAGAGAACGGGAGGGAAAAATTTTGAAGCTAGAGGAACAGCTAGCAGAGCTTTCCTCCCTCCACAAAAAAATAAGAATGCCCACACGTTAACTCAAATACTAGCCACTAAAACTAGTCTTAACCTCCTCCTCTCCGCCCAGGCCGAGAAGGAATTGACCTGGTCCAAGCGGAAATTTTATGAAAAAGCTAACAAGCCTGACACACTACTTGCCAATAAGCTAAAAAAACAAGCTTCCAAACTATCACATTCACGCAATTCGAAACCAAGATGGGGACCTTACCTCCATCCCAGCGAACATAGCAGGGGAATTCAAAAAGTATTACGAAATATTATACAATGGAGATAAGGTAACCCATAATCCGAAAACAAAGGAGGATTTACGGACCTTCTTAATAGAGGCACATTTACCCATTTTGAAGAGATGCGAAAGGGAGGCACTCCAGTCGGACTTCACGATGGAGGAACTCTCTGGGGTCATCAAAGCACTAAAACCGGCTAAAGCCCCAGGGCCAGATGGCTTTTCGAACTTATATTACAATAAATATTTAAAAATTCTAGCCCCCCACATGTTAAAGTTATTCAATGAAATCTTAGCAGGGGCCTCATTCCCAGCACAAATGCTCCAAGCCTCAATATCGGTGATCCATAAACCCAGAAAGGACCCGGCAGACTGTAAGAGCTACCGGCCCATTTCACTGATTAACTTGGACCTCAAAATATACTCTAAACTTATAGCCAACAGGGTGGGTAGTGTTCTTCCCGGGTTAATTCACACGGATCAAGTAGGGTTTATCGGAGGTAGACAAGCGGCAGATAACACCAGGAGAATTATTGACCTAATTGATCTGGCCCAAAAAGAAAAAATTCACTCCATGGTGTTAAGTCTGGACGCTGAAAAAGCCTTCGATAGAATAGATTGGCCCTACCTATCGGAAACACTGAGAGCATTTGGCTTTGAGGGACGCCTCCTGCAGGCCATCCTGGCGTTGTATAAAAACCCAACAGCAAGAGTGAGATATCAAGGTTTCCCCTCAGAACAGTTTGAAATCAAAAGCGGAACACGTCAAGGATGCCCGCTGTCGCCACTACTGTTCGCCTTATGTATAGAGCCTTTGGCGGCACACATCAGAAATAACCCAGATATCTCTGGTATCCCTGTGGGAGACCAAATGCACAAAGCCGCTCTATATGCGGACGATGTCATTCTCACAATAGCCAAATCTCTCACATCTCTCCCAAATGTATTCAACATACTGGGCAAATTTAACCAAATTTCGGGATTTAAGATCAATCAGTCTAAATCAGAAGCCCTCAATATTAATCTACCAAAAGAAGTTGAAAAACTGATTGACCTCAATTTTCAGTTCAAATGGCAACCCTCCGCTATCAAATATTTAGGGGTTTATCTCACAAGGGAGTACAAAACTTTATATAAAGCAAATTTCCCCAAGATCATAAAGACGCTGGGGGAGGATCTCCGAACCTGGATGAAGGGGAGCATCTCATGGATTGGGAGGATACATAGCGTGAAAATGAATCTCCTCCCAAAGATGCTATATCTTTTCCAGAGTCTCCCTATCCCTTTGGTGCAGGCGGACATCCTCTCCCTCCAGTCAAAAATTATGAAATTTATTTGGAACGGGAAAAACACAAGAATTGCTAAAGGAATATTAAAACGTCCCATTCATCCTGCGGAGGGTGAGCGGTGCCTTGCTTGCAGGCCTACTATAAAGCAGCCCAATTAGGGCAGATTTTCCAATGGCACACAGACCCAAGCCTACGGAGATGGGTTGAGTTGGAGAAGAGATGCTGTGCACCAATTGAAATCCGAAATTTAATCTGGCTACCCAGAGAAGGGGTACGCAAGATGAACAATCCGCTGCAGACCATGGTCAATTCATTATAAGTTTGGGAGGCCACGAAATTCAAATGTAATTTGACTACCAAAACATCATTAATGACACCAATAGTGGGCAACCCAGACTTCGCTCCGGACCTGAATAGCAAAAATTTCTTGATATGGACTCAGAAGGGCTTCTCCCGTCTAAAAGATCTGGAGGGCATAACGACCATACAAACATTTGACCAAATTAAATCCTCTAAGAATATCCCAAACAAATTTTTTAGGTACCTCCAGATCAGAGATTTCTACAATAAAACGCCAATTCGACCGGCGCGAACAAATTTTGAGCAGCTGTGTTCCAGAGATACGGACACAAGGGGACTCACATCTAGAATGTACAGGGAAGTGATCTGCCAGAAGTCGCCCATTGACAATAGACTGAGTTACATGAGACACTGGGAATCAGACCTAGGAGAGACTTTAGAGGACGACGAATGGGACAGAATTATACAGGCGGCGGCGAAAAGCTCAATCTGCACCACATTAAAGGAGAACGCATATAAAGTCCTTATGAGGTGGTATTACACTCCGACGCGCTTAGCGAAATTTGTAAAAGGCTACTCCCCTCTCTGCCCTAAACAGTGTGGGGAAGCAGCTGACCTCCGACATATGTTGTGGTCTTGCACTAAGGGGGCCCCTATTTGGGAACAAATCAGAGATTGGATTCAGCGGATTCTCGATTTTGGAGATCCCCCTGGACCCGTGGCTGTTCCTATTGGGCATGCGGATCCAGGGTCTGTCAAATGCGTCGCATAAATTAATCGCGCATTTTGCTACAGCCACAAGATGTGAGATCGCAGCATTATGGAAACAGCAGGAGATACCAATTATCCCTAAGATCAAAAACAGAATTTGGCATGTCTGCCGGATGGAACAATTAACGAGTTTAGTTAATGACTCCGGCACAAATGTTCTAAAGGTCTGGGATCCATGGTTGACCCAGGTAGACATCCCAGGAGTGGACGCCACCTCAATCTTGCACTAATTAAACTAGGTGCGTTCTCCTTTAAGGGCAGATTAGACAACACGACTCAGCGACGCACAGTTAGCAGACCTTCATGTAGTCATAGAATAGGGAAAAACAAATAAAAGAAAGAAACCTCAGAAGAACCTGTCCCAGTTAAAACCCTTAGCTATTGCCTAAAAGGTTGAACAAGAGATATCTAAAAAAACTGCACCAGAGCCTGGCAACCTACCACCTCCCTCCCACCCCTAACCTCTTTCCCTGTCCCCTTGTCAAGTTCGTCTGGTCTTGTTTGTAAAGTGTTAAGTGGATGTGTCTTCGAGGCGTCATTACATGTGTTTAACAAAACTGGAAATGTAATAATGGGCTGTGGAACATTGGCTGTATTTTTACTTTCCAATAAAAATTTAAAGTTGAAAAAAAAACAAAACATTTTTTTATATTGCATTGAGTAATGGAAACCCAGGACAGTGTTGGTGCTAGCTAGATATAAACACTCCAGACATATACCAATCTTTAAACCCTTGGGTATTTAATGTTGGTACAGATAAGAAGCATGGCTTACTCCAACCCGTTTACCCTGTGGTCAAAATATTAGTACAGCTCAACCCCGTTATAGCGCAATCTGCTATAGCGCGAATCCGCTTTTAATGCTGTCTGAGCGTGGCTCCCGATTTAAAAACATCTCCAAGGTTTTATTTTTATATAATATTCAATGCATTATTGCTAACAGACACACGCTGATACACATATATACACACACCCCTACACCATGCGGGAATTGAACCCATGATCTTTCATATGCTGGTGCAATTCTCTAGCTGCTACACCACAGTATTGGTGTGATGAATCTGACTCTATAAACAAACGTAACATCTACTGCACAGTGCAGTCCATGGGTGATCAGGGTTCAATTCCCGCATGTGTATTATATAAAATGTATTCACTGTTGGGCTGTCATTGATCAGAGAAGGGTCATGTGACCCTCCTGCGCTCAAAAGTCAGTCAAATTGAAAGCTTGGGAGAGCGTATGTAAGCACCTCGGAGCCTGATGAAGTGGAGAGAGCTGCAGATGCCGGGTAAGTCCTCGCAGAACCGTTCTTCCTGATTGCGCCGACCATTTCGCGATCCTGGTTATAACGTGCTCATTATGTGGACCAAGAGCACCGCGTTATAACGGGATTCAGCTGTATTAAGGGTTTCATATTTTTTTTTTTCATTTACAAACCTACTTTACATCCCTATCATTAAAAAATATATATATATATATATATATACACACACACACACACACACACACACACACACACACACACACACACACACACACACACACACACACAGTTAGGTCCGGAAATAATTGGACACTGACAGAATTTTCATAATTTCATCAACTGAGATGCAATAGAAGTGTAGACTTTCAGCTTTAATTCAAGGGGTTGAACAAAAATATCGTATGAAACGTTTAGGAATTGCAACCATTTTCATACACAGTCCCCTTATTTCAGGGGCTCAAATGTAATTGGACAAATTAACACAATCATAAATAAAATGTTAATTTTTAATACTTTGTCGAGAATCCTTTGCAGGCAATGACTGAAGTCTGGAACGCATGGACATCACCAAACGCTGGGTTTCCTCCTTTGTGATGCTTTGCCAGGCCTTTACTGCAGCTGTCTTCAGTTGTTGTTTGTTCGTGAGTCTTTCTGCATTAAGTTTTGTCTTCAGCAAGTGAAATGCATGCTCGATCGGGTTGAGATCAGGTGATTGACTCGGCCATTGCAGAATATTTCACTTCTTTGCCTTAAAAACATCCTGGGTTTCTTTCGCAGTATGTTTTGGGTCATTGTCCATCTGTAAAGTGAAGCGCCGTCCAATCAACTTCACTGAATTTGGCTGAATCTGAGCAGACAATATATCCCTATACACTTCAGAATTCATCCGGCTGCTTCTGTCTTCGTTCACATCATCAAAAACCAATAGTGACCCAGTGCCATTGTAAACCATGCATGCCCATGCCATCACTGCCTCCACCGTGTTTTACAGATGATGTGGTACACAGCAACTCTCTTTTTTAGATGTCCTCATTACACAGACTAATGGGGAGTTACATACTGATCTTTTTAGAAAGGATACATACAGAAATGCCATTTTAAGGGCAGATAACCATCATCCTCCTTCTCTTATTGATGCATTACCTTTTTCACAGAAAGTCCGGGTCTGCAAAATCACGAGCAGGAAGGATAATATTGAACCAGCTATTGGAGAACTACGTAGTAGATTCCTGGCTAGGGGATATCCTCCTGCTGTGTTAGACCGGGCACTGGATAAAGAGGTAAGTGCTACCAAAAATAAGAAGGAGGACAGGCTTGTATTTACCACTACGTACAGTCATAAGCGAAGCAGAGGAAAAGACCTCCCAGCCCGACGCTACAAGCCTGGTAGACAGCGTGTATCACGCGCAGGCTGTATTAACCCCCAGCACATCGGAGACCAACCATGTAGGAATAAGCACTGTAGCTGTGATGAATCCTTGATCACATTGAACGGGAAAACACTGGACACGATGGGCCCTTGGTCCCTCTAAGGATTCATTTTGCTGGGGGTTAATACAGCATGCGCGTGATACACGCTATCTACCAGGATTGTAACATTGGGCTGGGAGGTCTTTTCCTCTGCTTCGCATATTGCTGGTTTGGCCACGGCTGCTCAGCCTGGAATTAAGACTTTCATTATTGACATTATAAGAAGAGGCTTATACCCCGTGAATATGTATGTAATCACTTAATTGGTGATTTGAGAACTGGAGTGCTATCGTTATTTTTTTTTCTAACCATTTATTTATTTATTTTTTGTGGCATCTATTTATTCACATTTTTTCTTTCTGTGGAACATTTTTTTTTATTTCTCTGGAGTGAGTATTCGTGCTATTCCTATCCTGTGTGTTTTTTATTATGGAAGATTATGTAGAAGTGGAGGATGAGGAAGGGGTTACTGATACCTATGCCTTTAACTGTGGAGACACTCACCGTCAGAGGAGGGCAGAGTCAGTTTTTGATGAAGGTGCTAATTTCATCTGTGAAGAGCCTGCTGACTTAATTACCCACTTCCTTACATTGGAAAAACTGTTATCACAGGACATTAGGTATTGGTGGGACATTACCACTCTTGAGAACTATGCTAGAGTTAAAAGGATTCCGTGAGGCTTACGCTTGAAAAAGGTACCGTCCTTTGGCTTTATTAATAAAGATTTTGAGAATGACTGGAAAGCCATATTAGATCATTGCTCATTTAAGCTAATCAAATTGATCATTAAGTATAAGCTAAATTAAAAAAAAGAAAGTGAGAGCCAATGTGAAAGTCCTACAGGATAAATTGAAAGGTTGCAGAAAAATGGAGAATTTTATTAAATATGACCAAACACTTTTAAGCAACGTGGGTGCTATGGAAAAGTCTCTAATGATTAAGAAACAACAAAAGTTTGATAGGGACAAGATAGACTATGAGAAGCAGCAAGTTTATATATGGCAACGCTACACTACAAACGCACAAAAGCCACAACCAAAATCTGGTTCTAAATATCAGAATAATAAAAAACAAGGTGACTCCAAGAACCCGAATAAATCCATCCTAAAACGCCATGGAAACGCTTCCAGTTTTGAGTCAGATGGTTCTGACTATGAGAGTCGTTCACTAGGCGTTTCCTTTTGTGATGATGATGATAATTGGCGAGTTAGATCTACCTCCCCTGAAACCGACTCTTCACAAAAATCTGTTATGATGCCCTCTCGGAAAGAAGATAAACTTTCATACTCCTTGTTTCAAAAGGAGTCAAAAAACGAAAGAGGACAAGGAGATCATCAAAGAAGAGGAGGGGGGAGGGGGATCCGGTGGATCGAGCAAAAGAAAGAAATATGCATAGGAGAAGTTGTGGATAATGTTATCAACATTTCACATAAGACTCTTACAGATGACCAGATTGCGGTTCTAAATAGAGGTTTAAATTTTGCCCCATACCAAGATTTTAATTTATTCAATACCATCATTGATCTCCAAAAATTAATTCGCAAATTGTCTCTTAAAAAATATTTTAATAGAAAAGGGACAACAGAGGTTCCACTATATTCCACTGATAGAGGTCTAGCTGAGAATGTTGATGGTATTGATGTTTCAATGGAGAATTTGGATTTGCATTCATTTCGTGAACAATGTGCTTTATCAGATCTTAGAGATCTTTATGATGAACAAAATCAGGATTTGGAGCCTGAGATCCCTTCCTCATTCAGCTTCTTTGGGCAATTACACTTAGGTCTTAAGAAGAAATCAACCTTTTGCCCTCATATTTTTAACAATCATAATATTAAGACCTTTGAGAAGCTGGTTGAGAGGGATCTCAGGTTATTGGCTAGGGGTATTGTACCCCGGGGGGTTCCCTCTTTAAATAAAACGAATCTGTCAGATATTGACTTCCAGGAGATGATTGCCCTCAGGGAAGATAGGTCTATTACAATCAAAAAGGCTGATAAGGGAGGGGCCATTGTGGTGCCCTCTTCTTCAGATTATCAGGCAGAGGCACTTAGATTACTTGAGGATGTTGAATCTTATACAAAATTGACATGATCCCACATGTGAGTTTTTACACCTTTTGAAAGAGATTCTTGAAGAAGGAAAGGCCCTATTTGTACTTAACACAAAGGAATATGAGTTTCTCTACAATGCCTCACCTATTGTGCCCATCTTCCACCATCTCCCAAAGATCCATAAGTCACTGGTCCGCCCTCCTGGGCGGCCCATTGTGGCCAGTATTGGATCTTTGGGAGATGGGTTATCACGCTACATTGATGGTTTTTTACAGCCACTGGTAAAAAATCTGCCTTCTTTTCTGAGAGATTCTATGGATCTTTTATCCGCTATAAAAAATGTTATGATAGAAAAAATTAAACTAAACATATACTAAGCGCTTAACCTATTAGCCTAACTTAACAATACACGATAATGATGGATAAGTGCTCTAAATGTTGGAATTCCCTTACAAAGATACAACAATAAACTAGTGAATTCTACAGACTAATATAACAAACTGAGAAGACGGCTGCCTAAGGATTGAAAAACCACAAACCTATCCACAAGGTAAGTACAACAATAGCTTAAAAACAAAAATAAAACAAACAATGAAAGAAAACAGAAATAGTCCTTGGCGCACTATCTGGTATATAAACCTGCAGAAAAATGAAGTCCAAAGATCTTGGTAGTGAGGATTGTTGGTCCGGAATCCAATCGTACTCAAAGTCCTCTGAGGTGGTGGAATCAGATTTGTGCGAATGATGCTTTAATGCATGCCAGACCAATATGATTGGGTTCAAAGCAGGATCTTAATGAATGTTGCAGATGTGTTTTGGGGTCAATGTCTTGGAAGGACTGGTGACCACTCCAGATGTGAAGTATTCAGAAATGTTACGTTCTTCCCTCTGAGCAATAATGACCTTCTGTATGTAGACTCTCTAATATGAGGAAAAAGCCTTAATGGACTGGTCATGCACAGTTGCATCTAAAGACTTAGTAAACAATTATTTGGAAGTCTGACTCCTCCTCCCTGTCAGACTTCCAAATAATTGTTTACTAAGTCTTTAGATGCAGCTGTGCATGACCAGTCCATTAAGGCTTTTTCCTCATATTAGAGAGTCTACATACAGAAGGTCATTATTGCTCAGAGGGAAGAACGTAACATTTCTGAATACTTCACATCTGGAGTGGTCACCAGTCCTTCCAAGACATTGACCCCAAAACACATCTGCAACATTCATTAAGATCCAGCTTTGAACCCAATCATATTGGTCTGGCATGCATTAAAGCATCATTCGCACAAATCTGATTCCACCACCTCAGAGGACTTTGAGTACGATTGGATTCCGGACCAACAATCCTCACTACCAAGATCTTTGGACTTCATTTTTCTGTCAGGTTTATATACCAGATAGTGCGCCAAGGACTATTTCTGTTTTCTTTCGTTATTTATTTTATTTTTGTTTTTAAGATATAAAAAATGTTAGTTGGAAAAAGACTTTTAGATGGGTGACATTGGACGTGATGTCACTTTACTCAATCATAGATCACGAGCAAGGGATTCGAGCAGTGGAATTTTTTCTTGATGCTTCTACATTGTCCATTTCATTACGTGCCTTTCTTTTGGATTCTATTATGTTTCTGCTCACCCATAATTATTTTTCTTTTGATGCACAATTTTATATTCAGACACGGGGTACTGCTATGGGGACGTCATTTGCCCCCTCTTATGCTAATTTGTTTATGGGTCTTTGGGAATCCACACACATTTTCGGTGCTGATAATTCTTTTCGTCATCAGATTATTTTCTATAAACGGTATATTGACGATTTGATTATGATTTGGGATGGGGATTTATTATCACTGCATGCCTTTATTCATACACTTAATACTAATTCTTTAAATCTTAAATTTACTTATGAAGAACACATGAATCACATCAATTATTTAGACATTACTTTATTTATTGACACGACAGGCACTATTCAAACGGACATTTTTAGAAAGCCTCATTCACGTAATACTTTATTGGAAGCAGACAGCAGTCATTCTAAATCATTCATTCGAAGTATACCCAAGGCTGAATTCCTTCGACTAAGACGGCTTTGTTCAAATGACGATTTATTTGAGCATCAAGCAGAGGAATTAAAAACTCGATTTGCTCAAAGAAAATATAATCACACTGATATTGAAGCAGCATATCTGTGTGTCAAATCTACAAACAGGATCGATTTGTTATCGAACTTGTCTGTGAAGTTCAAGAAGAAACATGAATTGGATAGAGTGACGTCTGCTCTATTTGTCACCCAGTTTAGTCGCCAGGCTGAACAGATTCGTTCTATCATTTATAAACATTGGGGGACCCTCACTCTTGATAAGGACCTACATAGTTCAGTTAACCAGGGTCCAGCCATTACTTTTAGGAAATCCAAATCCTTATCTGACTATCTTTCTCCAAGATTGTTTGACTCTAAGAAGTCTAACAAATCTGTTAAAATAAAAGTTTTTTTTAAATGTGGAAAATGTTGCGTTTGCTGCTATGCGAAACCAATTAAGTCTATTAAGACTATTTATTCTAAAAAGAACTATAGGATCCCATCCTTTATTAATTGTGACTCACAATTTGTCATATACTTTCTTACCTGTGGCTGTGGCCAAGGGTACGTGGGCCGCACTATATGCCCTGTTAAAAACAGAATCATGGAGCATATACGTTCCATTAAAAGAAAAGATTTCATGTTACCAGTTTCAAAACATTTTACTGACTGTCCTTCAGGAGGTCTATCAAATGTTCATTTTTCTGCTGTAGAACTGGTGCCCATGCCCATGAGAGGGGGTGATAGATTAAAGCTCCTCAACCAGCGGGAGATGTTTTGGATACATTCTTTGGATACATTATCCCCTGCAGGAATTAATACAGAATGGGATCTAAAACATTTTTTATGAACATTTTGTATGAGTATTCTTGCTATGCTTCCGTCTGACGACGACAATAATGATTGTCTGTTTATTAAGTTATTTATTATTGTCATTTTTTTCTGCTTTCTAGTGATCAAATAAGATATATATTTATTAATTAACTAGCTGAGAGACCCGGCGTTGCCCGGGATGTAAATGCGTAATAGGTAGTATTATTTATAACTCGTGGAACAATAGGTGAGTATTTGTTGTAAAGGTTTCGGGGGGGGGGGGGAGAAAGGGGAGCGGGGGGGGGGAGAAAGGGGAGCGAGGGGGGGAGAAAGGGGAGCGGGGGGGGGAGAAAGGGGAGCGGGGGGGGGGGAGAAAGGGGAGCGGGGGGGAGAAAGGGGAGCGGGGGGGGAGAAAGGGGAGCGGGGGGGGGGGAGAAAGGGGAACGGGGGGGGAGAAAGGGGAGCGGGGGGGGGGGAGAAAGGGGAGCGGGGGGGGGGGAGAAAGGGGAGCGGGGGGGGGGGAGAAAGGGGAGCGGGGGGGGAGAAAGGGGAGCGGGGGGGGAGAAAGGGGAGCGGGGGGGGAGAAAGGGGAGCGGGGGGGGAGAAAGGGGAGCGGGGGGGAGAAAGGGGAGCGGGGGGGGGGAGAAAGGGGAGCGGGGGGGGGGAGAAAGGGGAGCGGGGGGGGGAGAAAGGGGAGCGGGGGGGGAGAAAGGGGAGCGGGGGGGGAGAAAGGGGAGCGGGGGGGAGAAAGGGGAGCGGGGGGGGGGAGAAAGGGGAGCGGGGGGGGGGAGAAAGGGGAGCGGGGGGGGGGAGAAAGGGGAGCGGGGGGGGGGGGGAGAAAGGGGAGCGGGGGGGGGGAGAAAGGGGAGCAGGGGGGGGGAGAAAGGGGAGCAGGGGGGGGGAGAAAGGGGAGCGGGGGGGGGAGAAAGGGGAGCGGGGGGGGGAGAAAGGGGAGCGGGGGGGGAGAAAGGGGAGCGGGGGGGAGAAAGGGGAGCGGGGGGGGAGAAAGGGGAGCGGGGGGGGGGAGAAAGGGGAGCGGGGGGGGGAGAAAGGGGAGCGGGGGGGGAGAAAGGGGAGCGGGGGGGAGGAAGGGGAGCGGGGGGGGGGAAGGGGAGCGGGGGGGGGGAAAGGGGAGTGGGGGGGGGGAGAAAGGGGAGCGGGGGGGGGAGAAAGGGGAGCGGGGGGGGGAGAAAGGGGAGCGGGGGGGGAGAAAGGGGAGCGGGGGGGAGAAAGGGGAGCGGGGGGGGGGGGGAAGGGGAGTGGGGGGGGGGAAAGGGGAGTGGGGGGGGGTGGAGAGCGGTGGGCATATGTATTGTCATAATTTATGTATGGGCATTTCCCCCCCCCCGTTCCCCGTGACTCCCCCCCCCCCGTTCCCTGTGACTCGCGCTCCCCCCCCCGGCGGCCGCTTGGTCCCCCGATGTGCCGTCCTGCTGAGTGAGGCGTGCAGGCGGCTGCAGGAAGCGCCCTGTGTGGGCCTAAGACTCACGCTCCCCCCCCCCCCCCCCCCCCGGCGCCCGCTCGATGTGGCGTCTGGCTGAGCGGCGGTAGGAAGCGCCCTGTGTGGGCCTGAGGCTGAGGCGGGACGCGCAGTGGGCCTGAGGCTGAGGCGGGACGCGCAGTGGGCCTGAGGCTGAGGCGGGACGCGCAGTGGGCCTGAGGCTGAGGCGGGACGCGCAGTGGGCCTGAGGCTGAGGCGGGACGCGCAGTGGGCCTGAGGCTGAGGCGGGACGCACAGTGACTTACCTGAGCGGGTGGTAGCGCCGGGGAGGTAAGGGAGCGGCTGGGGTAGGAGGGCCGCGCTTCCCGTCCGGAGCCAGTGCAGGATGGCGCACGTGAGGGGGGGGGAGGGGGGCGGACAGAGGGTGTGTGTGTGTGTATAGAGCTGCTGTGTTGTGTGTGTGTGTGTGTGTGTGTATAGAGCTGCTGTGTTGTGTGTGTGTGTATAGAGCTGCTGTGTTGTGTGTGTGTGTGTATAGAGCTGCTGTGTTGTGTGTGTGTGTGTGTGTGTGTATAGAGCTGCTGTGTTGTGTGTGTGTGTGTGTGTGTATAGAGCTGCTGTGTTGTGTGTGTGTGTGTGTGTGTGTATAGAGCTGCTGTGTTGTGTGTGTGTGTGTGTATAGAGCTGCTGTGTTGTGTGTGTGTGTGTGTGTGTGTATAGAGCTGCTGTGTTGTGTGTGTGTGTGTGTGTGTGTGTATAGAGCTGCTGTGTTGTGTGTGTATAGAGCTGCTGTGTTGTGTGTGTGTGTGTGTGTGTATAGAGCTGCTGTGTTGTGTGTGTGTGTGTGTGTGTATAGAGCTGCTGTGTTGTGTGTGTGTGTGTGTGTATAGAGCTGCTGTGTTGTGTGTGTGTGTGTGTGTGTGTGTGTATAGAGCTGCTGTGTTGTGTGTGTGTGTGTGTGTGTGTATAGAGCTGCTGTGTTGTGTGTGTGTGTGTGTGTGTGTGTGTGTGTGTGTGTGTGTGTGTGTGTGTGTGTGTGTGTGTGTGTGTGTGTGTGTGTGTGTGTATAGAGCTGCTGTGTTGTGTGTGTGTGTGTGTGTGGGCCGTCACTCCGCCTCAGGCCAATGAGAGGTGTGCGGGGGCGGGCGACCCAAGGGACCAATGAGATTTCCCCTAGGGACACCGGACATCCAGGCAGGCAAACATACAGTGCTTTCACTAATATAGTATAAGATTCAATTGTCCTACATTTTTTTTTGGCATCTATTCTTCTTTATTATTTATTATTTGTTTTCCTTTTTCTAACTATATATTTACTTTTTTCTAGAATAATATTGTGTTTTACATATGTCCTTTAAACCATATCTATTGTGTCTAGGAGTTTGATGATATACCATTCATATGCCATCTTATGATATTAAAATTAACAAATCAATGGGTTAAATATACATTGAATATTCACTATAGATTTGGACATGTGTATGTTTATGTTTCCACAGTTGATATATATGTGTTATTGATATTTCTTTTGTATGTGATTTTTTATTAATTTTTTACCTGTTTATTCCCTCTGTGGATCTCTTCCCTCTGAGCATTACGCCCCTTTCCTGTGTTTCATTTCACAGGGAATGTGTGTCCTGGGGGTTTGTGTTTACCTGGACACAAGTGGGCGGTGCTTTTGAGGGTGTAAACCATATAAGAGTTTGATTAAGACCAGTGAAACTACTCTTTGTTAAAGCGCACCATGCGAGAGGTTTCTCTTTTTAATTAGTTATGTCCCAATAAATAATTTGTTATTTTTTCTATTAGCCTCCAGTTCTCGTTTTTTCATAGTTGTGATCCAAGTCTTTTCCTTCCTGCTTACTACGTACAGTCAAGCTGGTGGTTTTATTAAATCTACCAGTCTTAAACACTGGCATATTCTGCAAAATGATGATATATTATCTGAAAGTTGCTGTGTACCACCAATGGTGGCATTCCAAAGAGGGAGGAATCTGGCGGATAGCCTGATACATGCAGATAATGAGGGTAACTACAGAACTCCTCATTTTCTGGAGGGTGGCAGACCGGGTAACTTTAGATGCATGAGCTGCTCGGTCTGTAACAGTCTGACTACCGGTAGTCAATTCAGTCACCCCCCAAAGCGGGAGAATCATAAAAATTAAAAATAGACGCCCCACAGCGTGTGCTCCGCTGCTACAGAGACTGGAACAGTGAGAGACATTATTGCTTGGCACGGCGAATTGGCTGTACTGCTGTTCAGCTGAACTGGAGACCTCCTAAGTACTACCTTGAGGCTGAGGGCTGTACTAACAGCTAACCGATTGGAAGACCACCCAGGCCCTACCCCGAGGCTGAGGGATTGAGAAGGAGAGAGCCACGACATCTCTATTGGCGTCCGTTGGTGCTTGGGTAACATTAACCCTGAAATGATTGTTTTTTCTATCTAAATGTACGCTTAATACTCACCTTTATTTTGTGGTTACTAATATAATTTTTAATGCACTATGAGCGTTGTGCGCTGTGTTTTTTTGTATTTCTGTTTGCTATTAGGGGGTATTTGAGCCATCCCTGGTGCCACAGCTGCAGACGTTCCATATACTCTACGTGTTTAAAGGTCACCTCTTTTTGTACATCACTATATCACCTCACTTTTATTGATTGTAGTAGCGCACTATATCTTTTCACATTTTCTCACTCCAGATAGGGAGACTTTCTTATTGAGACGTGAAGCATTCTGGATACATGCTTTAAATACCAGCAACGGTATGGGTCTTAATGAGCAACAGAATTTAAAATGCTTCCTTAATAGAAGGTAATTTTTTGTCTTTCTACAGGCATATTTGATCTTGCACCATCCATGGACTCTGCACTTACCTATTGGGAAGATTATTTCACTGTAACTTTGCAGGATTATACTGATGTCATCAGCAGTATACAGTCACATGTTTTTAATAGTATATTGCTGTATTAGTTTTGTTGACATATGCTTTATGAATATTTTGGTGTGTGGTTTATTTACACTTTCAGGGTGATTTATAGGAGTGTCTCACTCCTCCCTGCTCTGACACTGATCCCATGGCGACGGATACATCTTTGTCCAGCCCTGTGAGTACAGTCTTGATTGGTGCACGCCCCCCCCCCTATTCCCCCCCCTGACGGCCGGGTCACGCTGACGTCATCATGGGGGAGTGTTCAGTCTGGGGAGAGGTGTGGCTGTGGCTGCAGTCCTCCAAGACAGCTCTATGCTGTATTGCCAGGGATTTAGACCTAGACGTCTGACGTCACTAGGGGGCGCCATATGGTAGCTCTGACATCACTAGGGGGCGCCATATGGTAGCTCTGACGTCACTAGGGGGCGTCAACATCCTGGTTATGTGGCAGAGCGGGGAGGGGTGAGTATCAGGGGGGTGGTATATATTGTGACTGTTTTCTTGTGTTTGGTAGCCTTCACCTTGAGATAGGCAGTATTAGACTGCCGAAACGTTGGACTTTATGGCATATTAAACCTCCTTTGAGTAAGACTGTGTGCCTGCTTCTTCTTCTTTGTCCAGCTACAGGAAGGGTCAGGAGACAGGGAGGACAGAGGCAGGAGAACCCCATCTGGCTCTGGCCTTGCCTGTCCCTACGAATACAAACATACAACCCCTCACTGAATAACACAGCCCTAATTCCCATGTAATAATCCTGGGTGTAAACAAAATAATGGTTTTATGAATATTGTAATGGTTTATTAGGGACCTAGGAGGTGGCTATTGGGGCTGTTATGTGTATTTTTGTTTATTGTGGGTAGTGGGGGTGGGTGAACGGGGTATTGGCCCCAAGGATGGGTGTTTAGGCCTACCGGGTGGGGGGGGGTAGCGGGAGGGGTTAACCCCTTCATTACCTTAGCGGTATTAACCACGAAGTTAAATAAGAGGTTAAGTCATCCTGCAACCCCCTGGCAAGGCCTAAACACCCACCCAGGGCCAAATACCACCTTCACCCACCCCCGCTACCCACAATAAGCCTGGCACGAGTGTATAACCCCTTCATTGCCTTGGCGGTAATGAAGTTGCCTGTAAATGCATTTTTTATGCATCGGATTCATGCCGGGGGTCTCTGGTGCTGATATTAATGGATATCAGCTCTGGGACACATGCATGTTATTTTCATCGCAGCTTCACCCCACCTTCTTGCCAACTTTTGTGGCGGGACAATTTGGAGAAGAAACAGCAATTTTAAAGTGGCGATTAGCCGCAATAAGCTGATCAGGGCTTATAGAATTGAGCGTGTTTGAAAAACTGTCGATCAGTGCTGAAAAGTGGCTTATCACCGCGCGTCTGCCGATTTTATTTATTTATTTATTTTCCGGCAAAAAAACCCCGGTTATTTTTGCTCTAATCGCCAGCTTCTCTGGGCTTTCTGAATCGCTGTAGGCTTTTTTGGCGATAAGCTGGTGATAAGTGGCTTATCGCTGCTTACTGCATGAGGGCCTTAGGGAGGATTTGTTCCTGTAAAGTACACCTAGTTTGGCATAGGATTTGGATGTCAGGGTATCAATGTGCAACCCAAATGTTAAATGGGAGTTGAACTATATGCCCAGATATTTCAAACAAGTAACAGGGGCTAGGATGGTATTAGAGCTGGTTTTTATCTGAAACTCTGTCATTGGCAGCTTTAGCAATTTAGCTCTGGTCCCAAATACCATTGTTACAGTCTTGTCAGTGTTTAAAATCAGTTTGTTTTGGGAAATCCAGTTTCAAGTCTCAAAAAATCAGATTGAAGTATGTGTTCAAGGTCAGAGAGGCGAGGGCTGCGTGCATATAGGATCAGATCCAAGGCCTCTCACAATAACCTGTTAGGAATATTATTTTCTCATCTATCCGACATAAGTATAAAATATACTCTACCAAGACCCCTAATACAGAGTTACCCACCTTATACGGGAGCAGCTGCCAGACGAGTACAGTAAATGTATCTTATTTCTTTTACCACTGGAGGGCAGCGTGGAGTTGCAAGGAGTGGCGCCCGTAAGGACGACGTGCCAGTTAGGCGGAAGGAGACGCGCACACACTTTTATGTGAAACGGATATTTTTGGGGAGGGATTTAGTAGTCTGAGTGAGAAAATTGATATTTTGTCACAATGGAAAAATGGGAAAATTAACCATTTAAATATGCACAGATTTTATCCCACGTTTGGAAATTAGGGATGTTGCCTAAAAGTCTGAGAATGCATTAAGTGCCACCCACGGGCTTTAATGAAGCAGCATTTGTGGGATAAAGGGAACAGCATTCTGTATAAAGGTATTTTGGGCTCGATATAAATAATTGAAGCCAAAAACTAATATTAAGTAAATTGAGAATGGAAAAATATTCAGCACAAACGTACAGAATGTGATATTCTGAGAGATCTTACAGATGTTATCAAATCCCACAATGAATATATAGAAAATGTCTGTATAGAACGAGTCAAACAAGAATATGCCAATAAAACGTTTAATTGGGAGATACAGGGGCCACAATTCAGGTCAGTTAGCTGGAAGAAGAGAAGCCGGTCAGCCAGAAGAGCAGGTCCTCCGGTCAGCCAGAAGAGCAGGTCAGCCGGTCAGCTCTGAGATCAGCATTACTTATATCCCCTAAACGTTGTCCCCTGCATGTAATGCGCAGAACAGCCTGCCCTGCATATACTGTACATGAGATACTTAACCCTTTCTTTTCGCTCAAGTCTCAAAAAATCAGATTGAAGTACGTGTTCAAGGTCAGAGAGGCGAGGGCTGCGTGCATATAGGATAAGATCTAAGGCCTCTCACAATAACCCGTTAGGAATATTATTTTCTCATCTATCCGACATAAGTATAAAATATACTCTACCAAGACCCCTAATACAGAGTTACCCACCTTATACGGGAGCAGCTGCCAGACGAGTACAGTAAATGTATCTTATTTCTTTTACCACTGGAGGGCAGCGTGGAGTTACAAGGAGTGGCGCCCGTAAGGATGACGTGCCAGTTAGGCGGAAGGAGACGCGCACACACTTATGTGAAACGGATATTTTTGGGGAGGGATTTAGTAGTCTGAGTGAGAAAATTGATATTTTGTCACAATGGAAAAATGGGAAAATTAACCATTTAAATATGCACAGATTTTATCCCATGTTTGGAAATTAGGGATGTTGCCTAAAAGTCTGAGAATGCATTAAGTGCCACCCATGGGCTTTAATGAAGCAGCATTTGTGGGATAAAGGGAACAGCATCCTGTATAAAGGTATTTTGGGCTCGATATAAATAATTGAAGCCAAAAACTAATATTAAGTAAATTGAGAATGGAAAAATATTCAGCACAAACGTACAGAATGTGATATTCTGAGAGATCTTACAGATGTTATCAAATCCCACAATGAATATATAGAAAATGTCTGTATAGAACGAGTCAAACAAGAATATGCCAATAAAACGTTTAATTGGGAGATACAGGGGCCACAATTCAGGTCAGTTAGCTGGAAGAAGGGAAGCCGGTCAGCCAGAAGAGCAAGGGGCCACAATTCAGGTCAGTTAGCTGGAAGAAGGGAAGCCGGTCAGCCAGAAGAGCAGGTCCTCCGGTCAGCCAGAAGAGCAGGTCAGCCGGTCAGCCGGTCAGCCAGAAGAGCAGGTCAGCCGGTCAGCTCTGAGATCAGCATTACTTATATCCCCTAAACGTTGTCCCCTGCATGTAATGCGCAGAACAGCCTGCACTGCATATACTGTACATGAGATACTTAACCCTTTTTTTTTTTCCGCTCGACTCTAATCTGAATGATTTGCTAATTGGTTTGTAATTAGAGAGATATTTGTAGCAGAATCCCATGTATGTTCTTTTTACCTTTTTAGATACCGTTTTGTGTAATAAAAGATATGAGATCAGAAGGGCTTCCTGTTTGCACTCGTGTTTTGGCAGAAGTGTATATGTGACCCTATAAATCTCCCTCACACCTGGCTTGGCAGTGTGACACTAGTGCAGCGACCTGGGGAAGAATCACTGAGCTGTTAGCAATAGATACAACGGATAGAAAAGACACTACACATAGGTTGGATTAAAGAGAGTATTTTATTGAAATAATGAATCTCTTTGCTGGTAGGGGCCTGCAGCACATTGCAGAGCAATATAGTAACACGCAGAGCAATGCACTGCAGGCCCCTCCGGCAGCAAAGGAGTGAAGACCAATGCAGGGTGTATAAAGATCTCACTGATAATTCATGCACAAAGGGCAGTTTGTTGCTGTGATCCAGAGGAAGGCGAAACATAACCCCTGCTGTGCAATGGGGAAAAAAAATTCCTTCCTGACCCCATTAAATGGCGATCGGAGGGTCCCTGGATCACTGCGCAGTGAGATCAGATGGAGCAGCACAGATCAGCGTTGTTATACACAGGGGCACACTCAGTATATAGAGATGCAGGTGATGGGGCCCTTGTGCCCCTGTGTATAACTCACCTGCTCCCCCATCCCCCTGCATATCTATCCCATTCACCCCTTTTCCTCCCGCATACCTCGCAGGGCCGGCCGGCCATTAGGCGGTCGCCTAGCGCGCAAAGGTCCTAGGGGCGCATTAATAATCATTATTATTTTTTTTCTTATTATTTCTAATTTATTTATCTTTTTTTTAAAATTATTATTCTTTTTTTTATCCAGTATTTTGGCGCCCTTTTGTTTTTATTTTGCATCGCGCTGGGGTGCGGTCGCACCCCCTGCAGTCCCGATAGCTACGCCACTGTTTATTTTATTATTTTATTTATCTTATTATTTTTTATACAACTGGGGCACAAATTTTAAGTTTCGCCTCGGGCGCATGAAACCCGTGCTCCGGCCCTGCTCCTTGTTCTCTCTCACCCTCTCACGCCCAATATCCCTATCTCCCTCTAGTACCTGCCCCTCCCGCAGCCTTCCTGATCTTATCTGCCTCTCCTGCGGTCAAACCAACTTCTCAGGGCCCCTAGAATACCCCTGTATCTACGCCCTGGCTCCTCTGCTACCTGCTCCCGGCTTCTTCTCCGCCTAAAAAAGGTGAAGCAGCAGATCTGTCCGCACCTCTCGTATTCTCCTACCTGCTCCTGGGGTCTTCTCCTCCGCCTAAAAAAGGTGAAGCAGCAGATCCGGCCACACCTGTCGTATGCTCCTTGGTCATCGTACACCACGTCTGCCTCCTCGGCCGCCTTGTAGCCCACCTCATTGTTCCACTTGATGCCCGCTTTGTCGTATGCCTCGTCGTCCGCCTCGTAGCCCGCCTCGTCGTCTGGTGGCACAAAGGGCACCACCTTCGTGCGTGTCCTGACCTGCAGGAGACATGAAGTGTTTGTAACCAGGGACAGTGATACTCTGTATCGCAAGAGCTCCTGTGCCACTTATACCCCCTCTGCAATACCACGTTATACCGCCCTCCACAGGGCAAATACCCGTTATACCCACCTCCCCAGGCCCAGTACCCAGTTATACAACCCTCCCAAGGCCCAGTACCCTGTTATACACCCCTCCCAAGGCCCAGTACCCTGTTATACACCCCTCCCCAGGCCCAGTACCCTGTTATACACCCCTCCCAAGGCCCAGTACCCTGTTATACACCCCTCCCCAGGCCCAGTACCCTGTTATACACCCCTCCCCAGGCCCAGTACCCTGTTATACACCCCTCCCCAGGCCCAGTACCCTGTTATACACCCCTCCCAAGGCCCAGTACCCTGTTATACACCCCTCCCCAGGCCCAGTACCTGTTATACCCACCTCACCAGGCCCAGTACCCGTTATACCCACCTCACCAGGCCCAGTACCCATTATGTACCCCTCCCCAGAAGGTCATGTTTCTATTTATCAAAAATACATTGAGTTACCTCTGGTTTTCAGGCATGTCCTAGGGGAGTTATCACAGAGACACAGAAACGTCGCTGAGTTTGGTGAGTAACTCCCTTAACCTCTCAGCAGTTGAATTCCCCATTAGGCGCTTAACACGTTAAAAACAAGCGTTGCTATTTCTCTGCATGAAGTTGCAGGTAATTGGAAGAGTTACACAGTGACGGCTATTTCATCACTCACCTTCTTCTCCCGAAACGGTCTTTTCTGTCTTATTTCCGGCTTCACATCGGATATCCATATCCATTCTTGGCCTCTGATCTGTATGCAAGACAATGCTTTAAGACAGGGTTGCGCAACCTTTTTCCCCTGCTCCCCCCTCCCCCCTCCCCACCTTGTCTCCGACGTTCTGATGTAACGACGTCATGTGATATCACGTTGCTATGGCAATGCCACATCATGTGACGCCACGTTGCTGTCGCCAGAAGCCGCCGGAGACAAGGAAAGGGAACTTACAGAGGACTTGCGCGCGATTTCCGGCATTTAATTTAAATGCTGTGGGGAAGAGCGAGGGGCCACTGTAAGCGCCGAGCCCCTCCTCCCAAGAAAATGTCGCGCCCCTCGATTTGCGCACCCCTGCTTTAAGAGATTCTGGGACCCTCCAACTCCTCCATCGGACCCTTCCTCATACTGACTGACCTTGCAGTGCTCTGCACTGACTTGCACTGACCTGCTATGATGCCTCTCAAAATACCATGCTAACTCATTCTGAACATACATGTGTCCTTTCTACATGTTACTCAGCTTGTATGGGCCACAGACAGCTTTCCCGGGGTCCAGGACTAGTTTCCACCGGGGACCCTCACCCATGGGTCGGCGACCTTGCGAGAACCCACCCCCCCCAACCTGTTTTCTCTTGCACTGCCATAGACTACAACATTTCGGCCTGCTGGTCTTTCTCAGGTAAAGTGGCTAAACCCACTAAATCCAGCAAAGAAAGGCCAGCAGCCAAAACATTGTAGTCTGTGGCACAATAAATTATCTTTTTTTATTCAAATCTGTGTGCCCTTTTCCATCAATCTTATTGTATACATTGGACGAAATGCCGGTCTTCCCTGAGACTAAGGGGCACTGGTAAAAGTATCACTAATTGTTTTTTTTGGTATGCAGCAAATCCCCATCATTTTTGCGTTCTCTTGCTCTGCCCCAATCTGACACACCACCTTGCTCTCTCACCCCCCTCTTACACTCCCCCATCACCCTTTCCTTCCCCAAAGGTTGTCCTTTAATCAGATCTTACCCAAATTGTCTCCATCTCCCTTGGAAATGTTCTGTCTTTAAGCTGTGCGGCTCCTCTTGATCCGAATTTTCTTAGCTGACCCCTTTAGGTTTCGGCTCCGAGGGTCTAAAAAATAAGCGACTCCGAAAAGATGTGAAATATGCACAAGGGTCCTAAAATATTTATCTAATGGGGCTCTGAGGGGGAGACTTAAATACTAGTTAATATAATCTATTTAACTAACAAATATGATCTATTAAACTAAGAAATATAATGTATCAAACTAAATAAATATCTATTAAACTAATAAATAGAATCTATTGTACTAAGAAATATAATCTATTCAACTAAATAAATATAATCTATTTAAAAACAATACAATAAAAAGCTGGAGAAATGATACGTCAACCAAGCCACAGATTTGATGCCAATGAGCGTTGAACTCCTTGCAGATCCACCGTCAGCTGGTTGTGGCAGAAAGTGGTGACATGCAGTAGAACAGAGTGGTTGAGCTGTAACCACGGCAGTCAGGTCAGAAATCAACACAATATTTTTTGAAATTTAGAATGAGAATGTTCAATATGTCACATTCTGGGCTCAGACCCTGAGCCCTGTCACATGTTAGCAGCTTGTGATAATAGAAGATATCCATATACTGGGATGTGATAAGAGACATGAAGGTCATTTTATACTGGGTCCCATAACCTGCTTTATATGAAGTATCATTTTACACTAATTAGTAGAGATGCTACACTGGCGACACAGTTTATTGCACTGCGGCCAGATCCGCAAGCCGGGAGATTTCCCGGCTTGCTAGTGGCCGCCGGTCACGCGTCTTCGGGAGCGTGCGCCCCCTGCACGTGCGTCCAGGGGCTCCCCGAGGGAGCCCTGGTGTCCCGCGATCGCGGGACAGCGGCAGGGGGTTCCGGCGGACCCGGCAGCGGTAGGGAGAGCGCCCCGATCGGAGGGCGCTCTTCCGCTGCTTCGGCGCGCGCCCGTCACTCTCGGGCGCGCGCCAGGCTACTGCTGCGGCACAGAACGGGCAAATGCTCGAATAAACTGTGCCGCAGCAGTACATTTTGAAAAATAGCGCTTTTGGCGACATTGTTCATTTTCTCTACAAATGATAAATGAAAAAGTTGGATAAAACGTTATATGTGTGTGTGCGTGCAATATATATATATATACACATATACATACATACACATATAGTATGTTTATATATATATATCATACTATATGTATATATATTGTCTGTTTTATACACACATACACGTGTGTGTATATTTATGTGTGTGTGTGTGTATATATGTGTGTGCGTGTGTATATATATGGTATAACCCAGAGGTGCGCAAAGTGGAGGGCGGGAGATTTTATTTGGGGGGGGGAGGGCGCGGGCGGTTGCAGAGGCCCCGCGCACTTCCTCGAGGCATTAAAATTAAATGCCGGGGGATCGCGTGAGGCCTCTGCAATGCTATTACTTACCTTGACTCTGCCGGCGTCACTCGTGTCCATGGCAACGCGGTGTTAAATTACGCCGCGGGGTCATGTGACGTCACCCTCGTCAAATGCCGCTGCCGGTCACGTGACGCCGCATCAAGGTAAGGGGGGGGGGGGGCGCGAGCACCAGCAGAGGGAAGGCAGGGGGGCGAGCTGCAAAAGTTTGTGCTCCCCTGGTATAACCAATAAATAATATAGCTGATATAGCAATTTGGTTGTGGCTAGAGAAAGATTATAGTGGCAGTGAGAATTAGTGGCCAGAATTAATAACTAAAAAGTAGCTGTAATAAAATAATAATAAACACTATGCCTAAACACAATAACAGTCCAGAAACCTAGCTCTAATAGCTATGTTATAACTCAATCATAAAAGGATCCAATTCGGGCATCCTCTGGAGCCCGGGCAGCTCTCTTCGTGGAAACAACCACCTCCTCGATAGATATCTAAACAAAAAAAAGAAGAGAAAGCGCCCGCTCCATGTGTAAATTCGGTTTAACAATTTCATTTCCTGGACAAGATAAAAATAACAAACTCACAAACATCCGTTTGGTAAAAGCGTTGTATGAGACAGGCTCGTGCTCCGTGGTAATCCGGTGGTCAATCCGGTGGTCAATCCGGTGGTCAATCCGCAGCTCCAGACTTTGGACGATGACCGGGAAACTCGGTAGGCTGCGCCCCTCGCAGTATGGTCCTCCGGCAATCTGTAGTATGCAGTTGTGATTCCACTCTGTAATTCCGGTGTCTCGCCTTGTTCGCGTACCAACTTCCCTTCCGGCGTCAAGACGGATAGTGTGGCAATAGCAACGAGAAGAAAGTACCTACGTGTTTCTTCAGCACACGGCTGATTTCATCAGGGGATAATGCTACAACTCAGTCGTAATGGTTTTATAGTCCTACAGTTCAATTGGTAATGGCATAATAGATCACATATGTTACTGATTTTAGATAATAATAGATTCTTGTATGACACACACACACAAACACATATACATATACATATACATATATATATATATACATACACACATATATATATATATATACAGTATATATATATATATATATATATATATACACATACATACATATATATATTTACACACACATACATATATTTACACACACACACACATATATATATATATATATATATATATATATAGATATAGATATATAGATATATAGATATATATATATATATATATATATATATATATATATATAAAATCATAAAAAAATAGATGATATTATTTTTTTATTATTTTATGATTATTGAAGCTCGGCTAACACGGTACTTATACCTCTACACATATACATAATAATATATATATATATATGTATATATATATGTATATATATATATATATATATATGTATATATATATATATATATATATGTATATATATATATATATATATATATATGTATATGTGTAGAGGTATAAGTACCGTGTTAGCCGAGCTTCAATAATCATAAAATAATAAAAAAATAATATCATCTATTTATTTTTTGATTATATATATATATATATATATATATATATTTAAACCATAATACTGAGTTAAGTTATGGTGAGTAAAAAAAGTGACAAAAACCCTCCACAGGAAAGCAAATATGCAAATATAGCTGTATGCTCATCTGCATGTCTTAGGCAGGTCTGCAACCCCACCTTTCCCCATTATCACCCAGCATACAGCACTTCCACTGCAGCAAGGGATTCTGGGAAATGACATGCAAATGAGCACAGTGTCACTTTTTGCCTCAATAACCATTTTTAACATGGTTCCCTATATATATATATATATATATATATATATATATGTAGAGGTATCAGTACCGTGTTAGCCGAGCTTCAATAATCAAAAAATAAATAGATGATACCGTTCTGTGGCTAACGAAATGCTTTTATTTGTGCGAGCTTTCGAGATACACTGATCTCTTCTTCCGGCGATGTTACAATGAATGAAGCAAAAGGTTACTTAAAAAATAGTGTCTCTTGGAATGTTATCTGTGCTGTTCCTTCCCCCGGTGTGGATGAGATTTATGGCTAGAGGTGTCAAAAGGTAATGAAAGCAAGTGAGGAAAGAGTGTGTATGTGTATCAGTGTGAATAAAAATGAATGGGGAGCCCACAGTATATACAGTGCTTTACACAAGGTGTGTCTGGAGTGGGAGTGGATATAAATGGTGTGGGTGGGTGTGGAAATGTGAGAGTTTGTAGCACAACTAAAAGTGTGTGTGGATACTTAGTGGTCCCTATTGGTGTATAGGGATGGAAAAACAACGTCCTGTATAGGGCCTTCCTCACGCCCCTGAGGAAGGCCTATACAGGACCGAAACGTTGGATTTATATGTGCCTGCTTTTTTTCAAATACACTTTTGCAATATACCTTGAGTGCTGTTTTTTGTCTCCTTGGTGGGACACCTGGTTTTATATATATATACTAGCTGAGAGACCCGGCGTTGCCCGGGATGTAATTTTGGGGGGGGCGTACGACAGGGTTAGGCTTCCCCCCCCCCCTTGACAGCTAGGTGGGTGACTGAGTTGACTGAGTGTGTGGGTGACTGTGTGACACTTGACTGAGTGGGTGGGTGGGTTGGTGACTGAGTGGGTGACTTTGGGTGGGTGACTTTGGGTCGGTTTGACTTTGGGTTGGTAGGTGGGTGACTTTGGGTCGGTGGGTGGGTGACTTTGGGTCAGTGGGTGTGTGACTTTGGGTCGGTGGGTGTGTGACTTTGGGTCGGTGGGTGGGTGACTTTGGGTCGGTGGGTGGGTGGGTGACTTTGGGTTGGTGGGTGGGTGACTTTGGGTCGGTGGGTGGGTGACTTTGGGTCAGTGGGTGTGTGACTTTGGGTCGGTGGGTGTGTGACTTTGGGTCGGTGGGTGGGTGACTTTGGGTCGGTGGGTGGGTGGGTGACTTTGGGTTGGTGGGTGGGTGACTTTGGGTCGGTGGGGGGGTGGGTGGGTGACTTTGGGTTGGTTTGACTTTGGGTCGGTGGGTGGGTGACTTTGGGTCGGTGGGTGACTTTGGGTCGGTGGTTGGGCGGGTGAGTTGGGTCGGTGGGTGGGTGAGTTGGGTCGGGGGGTGGATGACTTTGGGTCGGTGGGTGGGTGACTTTGGGTCGGTGGGTGGGTGACTGGGTTGGTGGGTGGGTGGGTGACTCTGGGTTGGTGGGTGGGTGACTTTGGGTGGGTGGGTGACTTTGGGTCGGTGGGTGGGTCGGTGGGTGGGTCGGTGGGTCGGTGACTGGGTGACTTTTTCAGGGTCGGTGACTGGGTGGGTCAGTGACTGGGGTCGGTGACTGGGTGGGTCAGTGAGTGGGTAGGTGGGGTCAGTGAGTGGGTGGGTGGGGTCAGTGACTGGGTGGGTGGTTTTGGGTGAGACTGGGTGGGTGAGTGTGAGACTGAATGGGTGGGTGAGTGTGAAACTGAATGGGTGGGTGAGTGGGAGACTGAATGGGTGGGTGAGTGGGAGACTGAATGGGTGGGTGAGTGGGAGACTGAATGGGTGGGTGAGTGGGAGACTGAATGGGTGGGTGAGTGGGAAACTGAATGGGTGGATGAGTGGGAAACTGAATGGGTGGATGAGTGGGAAACTGAATGGGTGGGTGAGTGGGAAACTGAATGGGTGGGTGAGTGGGAAACTGAATGGGTGGGTGAGTGGGAAACTGAATGGGTGGGTGAGTGGGAAACTGAATGGGTGGGTGAGTGGGAGACTGAGTGGGAGACTGAGTGGGAGAGTGGGTGGGAGACTGACTGGGTGGGAGACTGACTGGGTGGGAGACTGACTGGGTGGGAGACTGACTGGGTGGGAGACTGACTGGGTGGGAGACTGGGTGGGTGAGTGGGAGACTGACTGGGTGGGTGAGTGGGAGACTGACTGGGTGGGTGAGTGGGAGACTGACTGGGTGGGTGAGTGGGAGACTGACTGGGTGGGTGAGTGGGAGACTGACTGGGTGGGTGAGTGGGAGACTGACTGGGTGGGTCAGTGGGTGACTGACTGGGTGGGTGAGTGGGTGACTGACTGGGTGGGTCAGTGGGTGACTGACTGGGTGGGTGAGTGGGTGACTGACTGGGTGGGTGAGTGGGTGACTGACTGGGTGGGTGAGTGGGTGACTGACTGGGTGGGTGAGTGGGTGACTGGGTGGGTGAGTGGGTGACTGACTGGGTGGGTGAGTGGGTGACTGACTGGGTGGGTGAGTGGGTGACTGACTAGGTGGGTGAGTGGGTGACTGACTGACTGACTGAATGGGTGGGTGACTGGGTGACTGACTGAATGGGTGACTGAATGGGTGGGTGACTGAGTGACTGGGTGGGTGACTGAGTGACTGGGTGGGTGACTGAGTGACTGGGTGGGTGACTGAGTGACTGGGTGGGTGGGTGAGTGGGTGGGTGACTGAGTTGACTGGGTTGGGTGGGTGACTGGTTGGGTGACTGGGTGGGTGACTGGGTGGATGGGTGACTGACTGGGTGGGTTGGTGGGTGACTGACTTGACTGACTGACTGGGTGGGTGACTGACTTGGGTGACTGGGTGGGTGACTTTGGGTGACTGGGTGGATGGGTGACTGACTGGGTGGGTGGGTGGGTGGTTGGATGGGTGACTGACTGGGTGGGTGGGTGACTGACTGTGTGGGTGGGTGACTGACCCTTGACTGACTGGGTGAGTGGGTGGGTGGGTGACTGACTGGGTGGGTGGGTTGGTGACTGGGTGGGTGACTTTGGGTGACTGGGTGGGTGGGTGGGTGACTTGACTGAGTGAGTGGGTGGGTGACTAAGTGAGTTTTTGGGTGACTAAGTGAGTGGGTGACTGAGTGACTGAGTGACTGGGTGAAAGTGACTGGGTGGGTGACTGAGTGGGTGGGTGACTGAGTGGGTGGGTGGGTGACTGAGTGGGTGGGTGACTGAGTGGGTGACTGAGTGAGTGGGTGGGTGACTGGGAGGGTGGGTGACTGGGTGAAAGTGACTGGGTGGGTGTGTGGGTGACTGGGTGGGTGACTGGGTGACAGTGCGTGGGTGGGAGACGGTGGGTGACTTACCTTGACCCCGTGGCATCTGGCTGGGGCAGGAGGTGAGTTCGGGAAGCTGGGGGGGGGGGGCAAGAGTGGCAGGAGACCCGCGCCGCGCTTCCCCTCCGTCCGGGAGCCGGCGCACGTGATGGGGAGTCTCGCGCCGCGCTTCCCCTCCGTCCATGAGCCGACGCACGTGAGGGGGAGTCCCGCGCCACGCTGCGCTTCCCCTCTCCGGTAGCGGCGCACGTAAGGGGGAGTCCCGCGCCGCGCTTCCCCTCTCCGGTAGCGGCGCACGTGAGGGGGAGTCCCGTGCCGCGCTTCCCCTCTCCGGTAGCGGCGCACGTGAGGGGGAGTCCCGCGCCGCGCTTCCCCTCCGTCCGGGAGCCGGCGCACGTGAGGGGGAGTCCCGCGCCGCGCTTCCCCTCTCCGGTAGCGGCGCACGTGAGGGGGAGAGCAGGAGGCCCGGCCCGCGCTTCCCCTCTCCGGTAGCGGCGCACGTGAGGGGGAGAGCAAAAGGCCCGGGCCGCGCTTCCCCTCTACGGTAGCGGCGCACGTGAGGGGGAGAGCAGGAGGCCCGGGCCGCACCGCGAGGGGGGAGGAGCCTGGAGTTTGCTGCTGAGCAGGAGGGCCGCGGCGCACGGTGAGGGTGATGGTGCGGCTGGGGATGTTGCGGAGCGTGGGGATTTGGGTGAGGTGGGGGGAGAGAGTGAGGGGCACCGGGAGAGGAGGGGGGGGGTGTGTGGAAGGTGAGCTGTGGTCCAACTGACGGGGGAGAGTGAGGGTGTGTGTGTGTGTGTGTGAGGGGTGTGTGTGTGTGTGTGTGTGTGTGTGTGTGTGTGTGTGTGTGTGTGTGTTTTTGCCCGTCACTCTGCCTCAGGCCAATGAGAGGTGCGGGGGCGGGCAGGCCAAGGGACCAATGAGATTGCCGCTAGGGACGCAGACATACAGTGCTTTCAGAAATATATAGTAGAGATATATATATACAAATACTACTGTATGCTCATCTGCATGTCTTAGGCAGGTCTGCAACCCCGCCTTTCCCCATTATCACCCAGCATACAGCACTTCCACTGCAGCAAGGGATTCTGGGAAATGACATGCAAATGAGCACACAGTGTCACGTTTTGCCTCAAAAAACATTTTTAACATGGTTCCCTATAGGCTTAAGCTTGCTGCATGGTCACAGCTTTGAGCACAGCCAGGGTTAAGGTGCATACCCAGAAAACCACCCACAGACAGCTGTTTCGACCTTAATGGGTCTCATCAGTGTGGGGTTGATTTAACTGGGTATGCAAAGAGGCTATGGGATAGGCTATACCATAATACTCAGTTAAGTTATGGTGAGTAAAAAAAGTGACAAAAACCCTCCACAGGAAAGCAAATATGCAAATACAACTGTATGCTCTTCTGCATGTCTTTGTCAGGTCTGCAACCCCGCCTTTCCCCATTATCACCAGCATACAGCACTTCCACTGCAGCAAGGGATTCTGAGAAATGACATGCAAAAAAAATATATATATATACAGCTAAACCCCGTTATAACGCGGGTCTCGGGGTCCACCCCGAGACAACCGCGTTACTAACGGGGTCGCGGGAAAAAAAATGGCCGCCGCGCTTTAGCGCATATTCATCCCGCGGGACAGGAGATGGGAGCGGGCATGTCCCTCCGCTCCCCGCTTCCCCCTGTCACCGCGGGACAGCCCGCGGGGCAGGAGATGGGAGCGGGGATGTCCCTCCTGTCCCCGCTTCCCCCTGTCACCGCGGGACAGGCCGCGGGGCAGGAGATGGGAGCGGGGATGTCCCTCCTGTCCCCGCTTCCCCCTGTCACCGCTTGACAGCCCGCGGGGCAGGAGATGGGAGCGGGGATGTCCCTCAGGTCGCCGCTTACCTCAGATCCCGCTGCCTGCATGGAGGTGGTAGCGGGGGGTTTCTTCTCCCCACCGCTGTCCCCGGTGCTCCCGCTGCCTGCGCGGGAGGAGGGGGGGGAGCGGGTGGTGGTGCTGGTCGCTGCCTTTCCTCTGCTCCGACCCCACCCCCCGTCTGTGTAGAGTGAGAGAGTGTGTGTGTGTATGTATATATGGGAGAGAAAGTGTGTGTGTGTATATGGGTGTGTGTATGTGGGTGTGAGTGTGTGTAAGTGTCTGTGAGTGTGTGTAAGTGTGTGTGTCTGTGAGTGTCTAAGTGTGTCTAAGTGTGTGTGAGTGTGTGTGAGTGTCTGTGAGTGTGCGTGAGTGTGCGTAAGTGTGCGTGAGTGTGTGTGAGTGTGCGTAAGTGTGTGTGAGTGTCTGTGAGTGTGTGTGAGTGTCTGTGAGTGTGTGTGAGTGTGTGTGAGTGTGTGTAAGTGTGTGTGAGTGTCTGTGAGTGTCTAAGTGTGTGTAAGTGTGTGAGTGTGTGAGTGTCTGTAAGTGTCTTTAAGTGTGCGTGAGTGTGCGTAAGTGTGCGTAAGTGTGTGTGAGTGTGTGTGAGTGTGCGTGAGTGTGCGTGAGTGTCTGTGAGTGTGTGTGAGTGTGTGTGAGTGTGTGTAAGTGTGTGTGAGTGTCTGTGAGTGTAAGTGTGTGTGAGTGTGTGTGAGTGCCTGTAAGTGTGTGTGAGTGTGTGTGAGTGTGTGTGCAGTGTGTCCAATGAGTAGTGTGTGTGCAGTGTGCAGTGTGTGTGCAGTGTGTGTGCAGTGTCAGTGTGTGCAGTGTGAGCAATGAGCAGTGTGTGTGCAGTGTGCAGTGTGAGCAATGAGCAGTGTGTGTGCAGTGTGCAGTGTGTGTGCAGTGTGTCCAATGAGCAGTGTGTGTGCTGTGTGTGTGCAGTGTCAGTGTGTGCAGTGTGAGCAATGAGCAGTGTGTGTGCAGTGTGAGCAATGAGCAGTGTGTGTGCAGTGTGTGTGCAGTGTGTCAGTGTGTGCAGTGTGAGCAATGAGCAGTGTGTGTGCAGTGTGCAGTGTGCAGTGTGTGTGCAGTGTGTCAGTATGTGCAGTGTGAGCAATGAGCAGTGTGTGTGCAGTGTGTGTGCAGTGTGTGTGCAGTTTTAAATTTTTTTTTTTTTTTTTTTAAACGGGAGCCACGGGAAAACCGCGTTATAACCGAATCGCGGTATAACGAGGCGCGTTATAACGGGGTTTAGCTGTATATATAATATCTTCTTCTCTCTGAAGAAGACCGTTTTAGTCGGCACGCGTTGGAGTGAGAGTCTGTGGAGTGGGACCCCTACCCTTTTCCATGACAGGAGGCCTTGGCTATCTGTAAATTGGCCTTTCACACCTACGCTTTAATGGTGATGTATTTACATCTTTAATACTCGAGCATTTATTGCCTCCATTTCTGCAATTACTATTTTACAACAACAGCTATCTCCTTACGTTATGTGCACAGATCTGCAGTGTGTGTAGAGGTATATGTGCATGCTTGGATCAGAGCTGCAGTGTGTGTAGAGGTATATGTGCATGCTTGGATCAGAGCTGCTTGTGTGTAGAGGTATATGTGCATGCTTGGATCAGAGCTGCTTGTGTGTAGAGGTATATGCGCATGCTTGGATCAGAGCTGCTTGTGTGTAGAGGTATATGTGCATGCTTGGATCAGAGCTGCTTGTGTGTAGAGGTATATGTGCATGCTTGGATCAGAGCTGCTTGTGTGTAGAGGTATATGTGCATGCTTGGATCAGAGCTGCTTGTGTGGAGAGGTATATGTGCATGCTTGGATCAGAGCTGCTTGTGTGTAAAGGTATATGTGCATGCTTGGATCAGAGCTGCTTGTGTGGAGAGGTATATGTGCATGCTTGGATCAGAGCTGCTTGTGTGTAGAGGTATATGTGCATGCTTGGATCAGAGCTGCTTGTGTGTAGAGGTATATGTGCATGCTTGGATCAGAGCTGCTTGTGTGTAGAGGTATATGCGCATGCTTGGATCAGAGCTGCTTGTGTGTAGAGGTATATGCGCATGCTTGGATCAGAGCTGCTTGTGTGTAGAGGTATATGCGCATGCTTGGATCAGAGCTGCTTGTGTGTAGAGGTATATGTGCATGCTTGGATCAGAGCTGCTTGTGTGTAGAGGTATATGTGCATGCTTGGATCAGAGCTGCTTGTGTGTAGAGGTATATGTGCATGCTTGGATCAGAGCTGCTTGTGTGTAGAGGTATATGTGCATGCTTGGATCAGAGCTGCTTGTGTGTAGAGGTATATGTGCATGCTTGGATCAGAGCTGCTTGTGTGGAGAGGTATATGTGCATGCTTGGATCAGAGCTGCTTGTGTGTAGAGGTATATGTGCATGCTTGGATCAGAGCTGCTTGTGTGTAGAGGTATATGTGCATGCTTGGATCAGAGCTGCTTGTGTGTAGAGGTATATGTGCATGCTTGGATCAGAGCTGCTTGTGCTGGTGATTACTTTTGGTGTTCTTTGCCTCACGGAATACATGTTTGGTAGATGTGAGTCCCCCTCCTCTTTTATCAATTTTTCTCCCCTTGTTTTTAACCCACAGTAATACATTTGTATTGTTATCACTTTCTTGGCATGCCCGTGTGCTTCTTCATAAGGATGCTTTTTTCGTTGTAATACATATCCATTATCCTTTTGCACCACTGTCCATTGTTATTATATTATAAATCAAGACAGTTTCTGGGCAACAGTGACGCACTGTGTTGATGCGGTATACTTTGTGTCACATTATATATATATATATATATATATATATATATATATATATATATATATATATATATACATATATAATCAAAAAATAAATAGACTATACCGTTCTGTGGCTAACGAAATGCTTTTATTTGTGCGAGCTTTCGAGATACGCTGATCTCTTCTTCTGGCGATGTTACAATGAATGAAGCAAGCAAATAGTATACTTAAAAACAGTGTCTCTTGGAATGTTATCTGTGCTTGTCTCTTCTCCCCCCCCCCCCCTTGTGTGAATGTGATTTATGGCTAGAGGTGTTAAATGGTTCCTGAAAGTTAGTGATGTAAGAGTGTGTGTGTGTGTGTGTGTGTGTGTGTGTGTGTGTGTGTGTGTGTGTGTGTGTGTGTGTGTGTGTGTGTGTGTGTGTGTGTGTGTGTGTATCTGTGCGAATATAAATGAATGGAGAGCCCACAGTTTATACAGTGCTTTACAAAAGGTGTGTGTGTGGAGTGGGAGTTAATATAAATGGTGTGGGTAGGTGTGGAAATGTGAGAGATTGTAGCAAAACTAAAAGTGTGTGTAGATACTATGTGGTCCCTATTGGTGTATAGGGATGGAAAAAGAAGGAGTATTTGTATGTGTAAGAGACAGCTGTGTGTGCATACATATAGCACAGTGGGCCTCATGCAGTAAGCGACGATTATGTGAAATCGGCAAGCTTATCGATTAGTCATGTTATTGGCGTTTTTCCCTCTCCGTATGCAGTAAGTGCCGAATACATTCAAAATCAACCCGAAAACAAATCCGCCCACTCTCACGATGATGAGCCGATCACACACAGGTGTATCGGCGTGCGTGGCGGGGTGCTGTTAGGTTGCACAATCACAAATCTTGCTGAATCAGGCGAAACAAGCATGTTTTTGATTGCGCGCCATATTTAAAGGCAACGTGTACTGCTAATCATTCTCTGTGTTGTTGGGAGTGAGAGAGAGAGAGAGACGCACAGAGCTGGACGATTGAACATTTGCATATTGACTGAGAGACTTGTTGTGTATTGGGTGAGCTTTGTCCTTTGTTGTTTTGTTTACATCTTTGTCTTGTTTTATATGTGGAAGTGGGTCGTGTGATTGCCTGTACATTTATTGTCTGTTTTTTGTGAGTGCTGGAAGTATGCCCGCAAAGCGTGGGAAGAGTGATGCTGGTGGGAGTGGGAGTGCTACTCGTGGGAGTACGCGTCGGAGTGAACGTACTGTTCAGGGGAGTGATGTTGCTGGTGCACCGAGTGGTGTTGCTGGGAGTGGGAGTGCTGTTGCTGGGAGTGGGAGTGCTGTTGCTGGGAATGGGAGTGCTGTTGCTGGGAGTGGGAGTGCTGTTGCTGGGAGTGGGAGTGCTGTTGCTGGGAGTGGGAGTGCTGTTGCTGGGAGTGGGAGTGCTGTTGCTGGGAGTGGGAGTGCTGTTGCTGGGAGTGGGAGTGCTGTTGCTGGGAGTGGGAGTGCTGGTGCTAGGAGTGTGAGTGCTGGTGCTAGGAGTGGGAGTGCTGGTGCTAGGAGTGGGAGTGCTGGTGCTAGGAGTGGGAGTGCTGGTGCTAGGAGTGTGAGTGCTGGTGCTAGGAGTGGGAGTGCTGGTGCTGGGAGTGCTGCTGGTGGCGCAGTTGCTGATGGGGTGGATGGTGGTGGCGTGCTTGCTGGTGGCCAGCTTTTGGAGGCTCTTCCATTGGAAGAAGGAGAGTCCAGTCAGCACCAGCCAAGCTCTGACCCTAAACCTGCTCGGAAAAAACGTGTGGAGAAGCCACGTAATCCTCGCTTCAATGACCAGGAAAATAGGGCTCTTGTCACTGGCATTCTGGAGCACTATGACAGTATATATGGACATTTAGTAGGTAAGTGTAACTTTACATTTATTATTCAAATACATGTGATCCTAGGTCATCTGAGTTTTGTTCATATGCAAATATGGGTACACAATATCTTTCTATGTTCATTAGTGTGGAAACACAGCTTTTTATCATGCCTTACAAGGACAAATAAACACAGGCGGTCAATTTGCCAGAACTGCATACAATATGAATGCAACCTTGCTTACATGTATAGGTTTAGTAGTGAATGCTCATGTGCTGCACATATTACACATAAAACAGCATGTTTGCTATCACTTGGAACAGCTAGCAGTGTAGGAAACTGGTGCTTATATTATTATTCATTTACCTCATATCTTTTATATGTTTTTCAAGGGCGGACAAGTGCAGCAAGCAAAAAAGAAATGTGGGACACAATAGTCATTGGTGTCAATGCCTGTGGGAATAGTGTCAGGGACAAGTATCATTGTCGGAAAAGATTTGATGATATTAGGTCCAAATTGAATAAGAAAATACAAGACCAACGCGTGCATGCTACTGGCACTGGAGGTGGGCCCACACCACAACGTCTCATATTGACTCCATTGGAGGAGCTGCTTCGGCCAAAATTACTTACCGTCGTCGTGGAAGGCTTGGCTGGTGACCGTGACATTGGAATTTATCCGTCACAATTTCCAGCAGGTGATAAATATTACTGTACTAGGCGTGTCGTTGCTTACAGTTATTTTGCATATTTACACTGCTTTTTATACTGTCTTCACAATATAAGCATACCTGCATCTATATATGTATATGTCTGATTCTGTATATATATATCTCAAAATAGACATATATGTAGTAGTCCTACTAAAAGCAGTAACTAATATAGCACGTGCCATTGCGTGCTCATTTACATGTGAATTCCCAAAATGCATAGCTGCAGTGGAAGCAATTGATGGTGGGCGAAGATGGGGAACAACAGGGTAGTACACGTGTAACACATGTTCATGAGAAATTATTAGTAGCTACAGGTACAGAACAGAAATATGTATCATATTATTGTGTATTTTATTGATTTTACTCCGACAAACATGACATTACTGTACTGCCTATTTTAAGCATGCATCAAAGAAATTGCATGTAACGGCCTACAAACATCACTGGCACTAACACATCTATAGTTGCTTATGAAAAGGTCCATTTTTGCTTTATGTCATATACAGACAGCATAATGAGGCACACGTATCATATGTTATGTCATTGTTTTCATAACTTAAACACTGCAGATGACTACTTAGCTCATCTACCATTGTGTTAAAGCAGCTGCAATTAATATCTCATCACAGCATACACTTCAACAGAGGGGGTGGGGTTCAGCACACACACTAATTACAGCCTCATTTCACGGTCAACTTAGTTCACACCATTTGCACCTGTTTCAAGTCATTGAAAGGTGTGGCTGATTAGGCTTTTTGGGGAAGGGAATACCTTTCTTACAACCTGAATAGCACAACTGAAGTTAATCACACTCATTGGAAAGCTTAACTCTAGCTACTAAATGCCCCAACAACTCATTACTTATCAAAGCGTACGTCACACATTAGTTCACTCATATCTATAGTTGAACTACTATGAAAGACACATTATCACACACTGCATGTGTTGTCTTGTTGAGTCACAGCCACATTCAGGTGTGCCACATCTTCGATTAATGTACCACACATATCCTCTACCAAAAACAACACTTTTTGCAATATGACCACCTTCATGATAACCATTGTGAATGGTCATCTCATGATAGTTATGTACATTATGATACTGATATCACTACACAACATATGATTTTTATGTACTCATTTAATCTATTTATCCTCACGCATTACTGCAGAAACATAGTATGTTATATGTTAGGGAACTCAAAAATTCTAAGTACACAGGCATGTACAGTGTTATTACAACTATTTATGTTCACTTTCACACACATTTTCGGTTAAGGAACTGATGTTGTTAGTTAATCATAAATACAGAACATACAATAAGTGTTTGTTCAATATTTACACATGTAAATGTAAAACTTATGTTATTGTTATATATAGTTGCCCCTGGAGGACATGTGTCACCTGAGATGGAACAAGTGTCTTCACCTGGGTCAGCCAGCTCAACACTACTAGAAGGTGAGTGTATCATTTGCTGGCCATATAATATGTGCTCTTCTATATGTTATGTTGTCATGTGCATTATTTGTTTTGCACATCTTCTTTAAATAGGATTACTTAGTGTCAGTGAAAATTAAGTGTAAGGCAACATGTATTGTGTTAGTGATGTTAATTATCATGTAGGACTTCTGAGTTTAGAGCAACTTTTCATTCATTCATATTTCATACTGAGTCCAAACATTATTCGTAAGTCAAGGTAGTTTTTAATGAGGTTATAAAACGTATGCTAACATGTTAGGTGTTACTTAGGACACAGTACAATTACATAGTAACACAGCATACATTAACATGCCATTTAATAATGTGTACATTTCTTTTTAGAACATCATGGTGATGAGGATGATGAGTATGATGAGGATGACGCCACAGAAGAGACTGAAATACAATCATGTGACCATGAAGAGGTGCCAATAGAAACTGTTGTACCGCCAAATCGTCCATCAACTTCCACATACGATGCAATTGTAGCTTCAGAGGGAAAAATAGTGGACGCAGAAAATCGTCGCCATTCAGACATGATGACAGTGCTGGAAAGGATGATTGGACTGCAGGAAGAAACAGTATCACAATTGGCACATCTCCACAGAGTCTTCATTGAAGTGCCTAAACAGTTGCAAAAAATCAACACCTCATTCGAAGCATTAGTTGTTCAGCAAACACAAGCTAATTACTGGAGAATGACTAATGTACCACAATTCAACACCTCCCAGCCAGGATCTGTTCATGCAGGTCAGTTTTCACCACATTCATCTGAGATTCATTCACCAGGCCCAAATGTTACCGGTCAAGTAGCAGACATTGCTGTGCAGGTTCCTGATGACATCCTACCGCTGCCATCTCTACAAATTCAGCAGCAGACACCTACAAAGGAGGCGACAAAAACAAAACAAGACACACATGAAACAGACCAACCATCACTTGTGCAGTGTCTACCAACTTGCTCACATGTGTCACTGGGCACAAGCCCTGTCCGTGAACAGTCACTACCCAAAAGCCCTGTAGGTGAGTCGCTGCCCAAAAGCCCTGTAGGTGAATCGCTGCCCAAAAGCCCTGTAGGTGAATCACTGCCCACAAGCCCTGTAGGTGAGTCACTGGCCACAAGCCCTGTAGGTGAATCACTGCCCACAAGCCCTGTAGGTGAGTCACTGGCCACAAGCCCTGTAGGTGAGTCACTGGCCACAAGCCCTGTAGGTGAGTCACTGGCCACAAGCCCCGTAGGTGAACAGTCACTGGCCACAAGCCCTGCCCGTGAAGTGCCAGAGGCCACTCAAAGTGGCTCTGTTGTGCCTAAAGTTGGTGGCAAAAGAAAAAGGAAAATTCAAGAGACAACAAGCAGGCCTGTTACTCGCTCGCAAAAGGAACAAAAAAAATAAATGTTATAATTCAGAAAATATGTGTTTGGCCTTGTTTTGTTGACTTCAGATTATCTAATTACTATTGTATGTATGCTGAAGACTGTGTTGTTTCCAAACTTTCAACTATGTTCTTGTACACGTGAAGTTTTGGAAATGTTAACACTCATAATTAATTGTGTTATAAATATTTATGTTGTAATCGTCTGTTCAGTAATGGTCCACCAGGAGCCAGTTGCTAAGTTTAGAGAAGCTGCCATTGACTTTGCAGCAAAACATTGCATTTGGGTGTGTTAATTGATGTAAGAATTGCATATGCATATTAGTCACATGCAATTATTAAAACACCTAAGTAAGTGCAAACATCTTTCTTGTACGTGTACAGCAGGATTATGTGTAAATTATTACTTACCTTTGCCTTGCTTGTAGAAAAAAGAGGGGGGGGATACGAGCACTGCAAAAAAGACACTCTGGCTAGGGCATGTGCAAAAACATAGAAAAAGGCTTTATTGTGGCTAAAGCGCCATTAAAATTACATGTACACCGTCCTCTGACGCGTTTCGTTCCCAACGGAACTTTATCAAAGAGTATTCCTTGTGTCAGCCCGACTCCTCATTTATAGCCCTAATTGTTTAATTGAAGCAGGTGGAGGGTGTTGCCCATGTATGGCTTCACATGTTGAGTCATTGCATTATTGCAGTCCCATAGCTTATGTGTTATAGCCTCATATACGTAGTGATGTATAATTACAGCACTCAGGGGGTTAAAAAAATATATAATAATGAAGAGGCATAACTAAAAGTCCTCAATTTCATCTTGGTTCTAACTACAAGTTGTTTTGGCAATATATAAACAGCTATGATGGTACCTACATAGGCATATAACGTTGGAGTCTGGTTTCTACAGGAATATGATACAAGGAGAATACATAAGTTTAAAACAATATAGGATACTTGCAAAGAATCCATTATAAAAGACGTCCCCATAACAGAGAAAGACACTAATAAAATAAAATAAAATCAAATCATCAAGACTGTTGATTGAAACAGAATAAAGATATTTTAAACAGATATAATCATAAGTACAAGACAAAAAAGAAAAACATATTATAGAAAAATAAGCAAATACATGAAAAAAATGAAAAAGACTAATAAGAAAAATTATTAAAAACCATTGTGGACAACAGACCCTCCTACATTATTATAACTGATTACAGATAATAATGCTCTTAACAGAGACTGTAGAGTGGAGATTTGTTGTTTTATTATTTTAGAGGTGAGGAGCTACATTTAATTGCATATAGGGTTTATAGAAGAATACCTATTACATTACCTGACGCTACATAATTCTACTTTTATATTTTTGTTACATTTTTGCTTATATAATACCCTCTTAAATGCATAAGAAATAGTGTATGTCATGTCATACTTCTAATTCCTATTGGGGTTATATTTATAATTATAATTATTAATATCTGGTTTTGTTTTTATCGGTTCCTCACTCTCAACTCTTTCCACCCTTAACTGTCATTTACAGGAAATGGACTAGTTCCCAGTCTACATTTAATCCAGAGGGGTGGAGACTATTCATACAGTAGATCCACATCATTTCTCTTTTATTCAACTGTTTTAGTCTGTCCCCTCCCCTCTTTGCCACTGGTACGTGTTCCAGGCCTGAAAAGGAGAACCCCTCAAGTCCACCCTTAGGGCACATATTAAAGTGTCTTGGAACGGGGTGCAACGTGTCATTTTTCTTTATAAGCCGCACGTGCTCTTGGATTCTGAGCTTTAGAGCTCTTGTTGTGCGTCCGATATAAATCATGTTGCACCTACACGTGATCATATACACCACGTGACTGGTATTACAGTTGATAAATGTCTGTATTTTTTTGGTTCCCTTAGGTGTGTTACATTTAATCTCTTTCAATGCATTTGAGTATTGGCAGATATTACACCGGCTGCATTTGTAGAAACCTTTAGGTATGTTTCGTATACCATCGGAAACCTTTGATGAAAACAGACTCGGTGATAGATACGCTGCCACGGATTTAGCTTTGCGGAAGACTATTTTTGGTCCTTTCTCAGTGATTGATTTAAGATCTTGGTCTAGTTTGAGCGTGTCCCAGTGTTTCTCCACTATTGATCTAATAATGTGTGATTGTTTACTCTGCTGAGTAATGAAGAGTGGTAATGGTGTACCGCCTTCCTTACCCCACTGATTCTTTCTGCCAGCATTTGCGGAGAGTAGATCCTCTCTCTTCATGGTTTTAACCAGATTTAGAGTGTCTAAAAGCTCTTTTTCTTTATATCCTCTCTCCGCAAATCTTGCAACAAGTTTTTTAGACTGTACTTCAAAATTCTCTTCCGTGGAGCACAATCTTTTTAAGCGCATTAATTGTCCCTTGGGTATGCCCCTCTTTAGTGGTGCAGCATGATTGCTGCTGGCCATCAAATAAGTGTTCCTCGAGTTTGGCTTCCTGTACACATCGGTCTGAATCTCTCCCTCCATATCAATATAAATCATAAGGTCTAAATAACAAATGTGGTGAATACTGTGCTCATATGTGAAGTGTAAATTATAATCATTAATATTTAAAGACTGGATAAAAGTATCCAGAGTATGTGCATCACCCTCCCAAACAAAAATAAGATCATCTATATAGCGTCTATAAAAGATGATGTGATTCCTATACATATTTTGATCACCATAAATGAAGAGTGATTCCCATAGTCCCATGAAAAGATTCGCGTACGAAGGTGCAAATGACGTGCCCATAGCTGTGCCTATAAGTTGTAAGTAAAATTGTGCATCATAACAAAAATAATTGTGTGTGAGTAAAAAAGTAATCGATTCGATAAGGAAAACACACAGTGCAGGGGAGAGATCAGATTCATTCAAAAAGTGTTGAGCAGCCTCTATGCCTTGTCTATGGCTAATGATGGTGTACAGGGATTGCACATCCATCGTTACCCATATACACTTATGGTTCCATTGTATAGATTTCAAATCCTCAATGAGGTCTCTTGAGTCCTTGATAAAGGAGGGTAGACTTAGCACTAGAGGCTGCAAAAATGATTCAACATAACGTGATAAGCCATCTCCCAAAGATCCAATGCCTGACACAATCGGCCTACCCGGCGGATGCGTCAGGGTCTTATGGATCTTTGGGAGATGGTAAAAAATAGGTGTGACAGGATGTTGTGTGTACAGGAAGCCCAACTCTTTAGGATTGAGGACGTATAATACCTCACCAAGTTCGAGGAGTGTTTTCAACTCCACGAGGAACCCTTGTGTGGGGTCTTTTTTCAGTTTTTTGTAGGACACTGTATCTCCCAGCTGTCTGAGGGACTCTCTATTGTAGTCCTCCGCGGACTGGACGACTATTGCTCCTCCTTTGTCTGCTTTTTTTATTATGATGGATTTATCTTTTTGGAGTCTCAATAGTTCCCGTCTCTCAGACCTCGTTAGATTATCATTGTAACTCTTATCAATTTTAAATCCCTCAGCTAAGATTTTCAGGTCCCTTTCCACTAGTTTTTCAAACGTGGACACACAAGGGCCTTTAGATTGATTGGCGCAAAAGATAGATCTTTTCCTAAATTGTGTGTGTTCGTGTTTGAAGAAATCAGTGGGGGGGTCATTGTTTGGTGTGGCGCTGGTTTGCTCATCGAGCAACCCCTCCAAATCTGTCATAGCACAGTGTTCTCTGAATGACCAACCCTTTCTACACACACTCAAATTATTCACATCAATTTCATCAGAGGTGACCTTATCAGGGACTTCCATGGGCAATTCCGCTGGACTCTCCTTTAATGAAAAAAACTTTGTTAGTGCCAATTTACGGGTGAAACACTGTAGATCTATAATAGTGTCAAACAGCTGAAAGTTACTCAGGGGGGCGAAGTTCAGCCCCTTATTGAGAAGAGAAAGTTGATCAAAAGTCAATATCACATGTGAAATATTGATAACATTGTCCTCTGCTAACTGTATTTTTTCCTTTTCGTTGCACCTCTCTGCAGGTCCCCTCTTCCTCTTGGACCTCCGCGTCCTAAAAAAGCGGGTGAAGAGGATGAGGTAGATGGTCCCGTATCATCATCATGTGTATGTGCATTGGTGTTCGTTCGACCTCCAGCAGATGAGTCTCTGTAGACTCCACCTGTGCTTTTTTTCTTCCATATATCCTCACTCTTGTCAAAGGACACTGTATGGCTTCTATTTTCTCCCTCTGAGTTATCTGAGTCTGCGCTGGACACTTCCGTGTATTTATTCTTTAAGATTGATTTTTTGGGTTGGAAAGATCCCCTATCTTTCCCACCAGGTTTGTTTTGTGGGGATTTGGATCTGCCCCTGGGGCGGTTCGTGTTTTGACTGGGATTTCTTTCCCAGAAGTAGACCTGTTTTTTTATATAATCCTGTTTGTCCCTCTCAAACTTTATCTGTTTTTTCTCCAGGATAGAGTTTTCAACTTCGTCTACATTCTGGGACAAAATAATGTCATTACTGCCAAAATGCTCCATTTTACTAAAGGGCCTCAGTTTAATTTTTAGCTCGTTGATGTCTTTTTCTAAGATAGACCTTTCTTCATTCTTGTGAGCTATTATCAGTCCTATTAGTTTAAAGGAGCATTCATCCAGTACTGCCCTCCACTTATTCTCGAATTCTTTATTGGCAAACCCAAAAGTGGGGGATTTTTTAATTCTGAGACCCCGTGGTATTCTTTTAACTCTGCTATAATTCTCTAACGATGTAATGTCCCACCATAGCCTAATGTTTAAGGATAGGAGATTTTCCAATCTCTGAAAGTGGGTAACCAGATCAGATGGTTCCTCACAGCTTATATTCCCACTCTCGTCAAATACATGTTGAGCCCTTCTGCTCCGCTTGGTATGGTCACCACACCTAAACACATATGTATCAGTGCCTTCCTCTTGGGGAATTTCTTCAGAAAATTCTTCCATAATAAAATAATGTAGACAATGGCCTTTAGTCCAAACAAAAAATGTCTTGATGAAAAAAACTCCAATGATCAATGTGAACACTTGTATGCATAAGAAAGGCTTTTCCTTCACATAAAAAAATTATTATAGTAATAGTATGCACAATGCCCACCAATGCCAGGTCATGATATGATAATAAAGTCCATATGTTATGCCATGGTTAACATGAGCTACCACAATATCTCTTAGAAGTGGGTGAACAAGGGGATGACCCCTAAATTGGGTGCTCTAAAGAAAACCTTGCTGGCAAGTCTGAATTGTTTCTAAGTGTTAAACACGCGGAGTACTCTGTCACCTAAGGTAAACGGTAATAAATGATAAGCAGTATGCAGTCAGTCTATAGCAGTGAGTTAAGTGACCCACACACGGACATGAAGCCTTCTAACCTGACCGGTGAGCGTGTATCCAACCGGCGGTCCCTTCTCTGGTGGGCCTCTCTGTGTTCCGTGGTCTGCGGTATCCTGCAGCACTCCATACGACTGCTTCCTGTCCGGGGATCCTGTCCTCCACTGGCGGTCCTTTCTGGCAGCCCTCGAGGTACACAGCGACCTGTGACCCCCGGATGTACCTGCTGCTGCTGCTTCCGTATCCTGTACTGCAGAGAATAGCTCCGCTCCACTGCGTGCGTCCGTCCCGATGAAGGTATAGTAGAAAAAAGAGGGGGGGGATACGAGCACTGCAAAAAAGACACTCTGGCTAGGGCATGTGCAAAAACATAGAAAAAGGCTTTATTGTGGCTAAAGCGCCATTAAAATTACATGTACACCGTCCTCTGACGCGTTTCGTTCCCAACGGAACTTTATCAAAGAGTATTCCTTGTGTCAGCCCGACTCCTCATTTATAGCCCTAATTGTTTAATTGAAGCAGGTGGAGGGTGTTGCCCATGTATGGCTTCACATGTTGAGTCATTGCATTATTGCAGTCCCATAGCTTATGTGTTATAGCCTCATATACGTAGTGATGTATAATTACAGCACTCAGGGGGTTAAAAAAATATATAATAATGAAGAGGCATAACTAAAAGTCCTCAATTTCATCTTGGTTCTAACTACAAGTTGTTTTGGCAATATATAAACAGCTATGATGGTACCTACATAGGCATATAACGTTGGAGTCTGGTTTCTACAGGAATATGATACAAGGAGAATTTTGTCCTTTAATCAGTTGTGTGTTCGTTTCTATAACATCTCAGAATGTATAATAATATATATACACACACACACACACACACTGAGTGAGTGTGAGTGTGAGTGTGAGTGTGTGAGTGTGTATATATATATATATATATATGTATATATGTGTATATATATATATGTGTGTATATATGTGTATATATAGGTATATATGTGTATATATGTGTATATATGTGTATATATGTGTATATATATATATATATATATATATATATATATATATATATAGTACTATATAAACTGGTATACACAAACTAATACACTTCATGCTTCCTTGTGAAAGCACACTATTTTAATAATACAGGCCTAATGTTTGAGAAATATCCTAAGTATGAGACTCTAACAGTATTGTGCTTAAACAAATGTTTATTACTTAATTCAATCATGTTTCTCACCATTTAAATAGTTTTCATACAAGGTATACTTAATGCCATCAATGTTGTGTGTACTCCTGCAATATAAAAAAAAAAAAAAAATATTATATATAAATATATATATATTTTTATAAGAGATATATTTATATATATATATATATATATATATATATATATATATATATATATATATATATATATATATATACACACGTATTTAAACTCATGCAGACAGGGAGTTAACCAGACTTTCACATACACACAGAAATGTAAGCGGGGAAAAAACATTTCTTTTTGCAGGTGTGTTTTTACTGATATGCCTGGCTAAGAAATATTTTCACACACTGGTCTTTGTTACTTTTCAAAAAAACACTATGTGAACGCATTCACAGTCTAGGGATGTTTTTCACAAACGAGATAAAAGAAGGAGAAATGTTTCTCCCACAGTCCCATATCACGAACCACAACTGTTAACCCAATTAGACAACCAAATCCAATTGGCGTTTGAAATAAGGAGTCAAAGTAGTTACTTTTGTTGACCTTGACAAGGAAAAACAGGAGTTTGTTAGCCATTCAGCACATTCATTTTGATGAGCAAATAACACAGACCTGCACACAGCTTTTGTGCTACTCAGACATGGCTGATGAATTCGTTAACAATATTAATCCCCTTTTAGGGTATAAGTACATGATCTGTGAAGCCATCTTGAACAGTCGCGGACAGAAAGCAAGCACACGCCAAATCGATGATTTCATTCGAGCAAAATATCCTTATTACCAAGACCGTAAGCATGCACGGAATTTTAATTCCTCAATAAGATTCACTTTATCAAGTAATGACTTTTTTGAACGTGACCAGGATAAGCTACAACACACCTATGGTTTCTGGAAGATTGCCCCGGAAAAACAATTTATCCTGAAAGACGGCACTTATATTGTCGTGAAAGGCATATTTATTCCTAATGGCAATAGCAATGTATCCGCTACTACTGATCCGTTTGAATCGATACGTGCTGCAATATCTGCAGCCTCCATTCCTGAAACCCACATTGTACAAGAACAAAAGTACTATGATTATGTACCAAGCCTTTCAGCTGAAATTGCATTGGAATGGGAACCGGAAGAAATGAACCTACCTCCCGACCAATTATTTGAAGAAAGCAGTGGCGATTCCTATGAGCGCATCCTGGAGGAGATATGTGCCATACTGGATTCAGCGGTTGGGTTAAGCGTGGATGAAAATGGCTTGCATTTCTGGAGCGACCAGTTGCAGCCAGGCGAAGAGTTAATTCTAGAAGAATGGTAAATATAACAATCGTTATGCGTTGACTCTGCGTTTAAATTTTTTTTTTTTTTGTAACCACCATTTTCACTTTCAATGCGTGGATACAGCGTAACATTGCAGACTGCATAACATGTAGCGATCACAAACAAATTGTTTCCTAATACAATATAGTAGGACCTGAAAGAGTAGTACACATTGCTGACGGAATAAATATACGTACTTTCCTATCCCTTTAAACATATTAGCAACATTTTACCATTACTCTAACACATACCTGTTTTGTTATCATGCAACATCTACAACATTGAAAACCGGCTCCACCACGTATGACGTGGGACCCTTGTCATGGGCCAAGGCGTCCTTAAAAAGGATTAGTGATGTAAGTCCCGCCCCCAAGCGACGTGCGCGCCTCAAAGCCTATTGGCTGTCATGTTTTGTTATAGTAACGGTAACTGCAGTGTGTGATGCGTGCGGCTCAGTGTTTGTAGGCGTACCCTGGGCGTTAGCCGAATGTTAATTGAGTGGGAGGAGTGTTAGCGTGCGTTTCACGCTGGCTTAACATGACGTCACACGTATTGCATTTGCGCATTGTGTTATCGGCCGTGCTTTCTGTTCAAACACGTCTGTTTAAAAAGAATACAGATGTACTCGTTTAGAACGAATGTAGTTTCGTCTTCATTGTATTTGAAATAAAGATGTTATGTTTACTGGTATTTTCAACATGTATTGAACGCACAACGTACGCTTTGTTTTGCGCATGCGCTAACAGTTAGTGGAGCCAAGCGTGAAGTGCGTGCGCACACAAAGATGTGCGCGCACATCTTTCAGTATACAGGCAACGTTCACTTCTTATACATAGTTATGCCTGCTACAAATTTAAAGAAACATTACATACTGATGAACAGTTTTACTTCTAACATATAAGTGACTGACGTGTGTATGTACACAATCATATAGAGCTGCGTAACGCGTTGTCACGGATGCATATCTAGTAAGGTGCCATCTTTGACCATCATGTGTTTGCTGTATTTCAGAGATGTCGGGGAAGATACAATCGGATCAATGTATGATTTCAGAAGAGTCTACCTTTATATGAGATGATTGTGAGGAGGAGCCACCGACTACTATACTACATATGGAACTAATTTTATATTGCTTGCAGCGCTTATTAACAAACAATTAAAAATGTGATACCCTTATGCCTATATTGCATAAGCACTTAATTAACATAATGATGTTGCAAAAGAGTGCCTCATGAATTTTTCTTGAGTGTTCTTTAATGACTACTAACATTTTATGACATGGTGTGTTTTATATATAACAACCATTCCCACTCTGCTAACACATTTGTGTATTCTAATATGTAATGGAACGTATGACTGTCGAAACTATGTAACAATAATAATAATAATATGAGCATGTTCATGTATAGGGCTGCTAGTTGTACGCAGCGATTTACAGACACATGTTTCAGCCTGAGGTCCCTGGCCCGTGGAACGTACAAATGTTTTTTTGCCGCATGAGGCACAGGGAGATAAAGTGACTTGGCAAAGGTCACAAGGAGCCCACACCGGGAATTGAACCAGACTCCCCTGCTTCAAACTATCAGTGCCAGTGTGTGTCTTTACTCAGTGAGCCACTCCTTCTCCCAATGTAAAGGACACTTACAACCAAGTAGCCATTTATTTTTAAAATCTCTTGTTACATGGGTATGTAGATAAAATGGTTTGGGACTGTAGCAAATAATGTTACTGGCCAGATGTTATGGTCCCCTCCAATGCATGATGTTCTGAATATGACATCACCATCATGTTATGAAGTACGTTTCTGTGTATATTTCATTAACCTAACTAACTATAGTTTACTGTGTTTATTAATCGTTTAGAAATACATAGTATAGTCAATATGATGATATAAGCTACCATAATAAAGCTGGTGTTATCATTTGTCGGTGTTATACATGGATCCTACACCAATTGATAGAGACACAAACAGTTGTCTTAAAAAGTGTGTCTATGCTAGTGATGAATGTGCTCCCGTAAGTAAACAAATAAGTACAGTTATCCCCTTTTCTCCAACCACCTCTATATTACATTAATGGAAATTATAAGGAAACATACATAAAATGTGATGAAATGTGAGTAATCATTTTGTAATACAATGCACATGAAAGCTCAAGAGTAGCTAAATGCATATACATGATACAGAAAGTACATATATGTAACATTTGTGTTTAAACCAATATGTTGGGTTTTTAGTTCCAATAATTATAGGAAGATTGAGGTAGCCACATCTTATGAGAGATGTCAGCAAATATACATACCATGATCAGTCATACTGGAGATATACCTATAATGCAAAGGAACAATATATAAATTGCAAACATTGACATGCCATCTTCAGTACCGTAAACAACACAGCAAAGTGTGTATTTGGTGTTAAATGTACAACACCATGTATATTTCATGACATTCAAAATGTAAATCAGCCTGGTGTACACATCATATGGATGTACATGTTACACTGCACCAATAACATTGTATGTAAGCATACTAGAAGCATGAATGATTATGGGCATAATATGTGTTTTGTCTTAGCATAAGGAATAACACAATGCTACAATATTATTGCTTTGTTACCCAAGTTGTATTCACATACACACAACTAAAGTACAATTGAAGAGGGATTATATAACCTGTGCAACAATAACATACCGGTGCCACATCCCTTTGTGCACACAGCAGAGAAAAGAAAGGTGTGCAACCCATATTCATCTGTGTCCTAACAGAAGGTTATATAAAGAAACATTATTGTTAATATAACATAATTAAACTATAAAAGTAGTACTAGGAACATATGAGTTTGTACTTACAAGAAAAAAATGAATTGATGAGATTCTGTCGTGTCTGGCCACCACTGGCTGTTTGTTCATTTTCAGCAGCTACATGGGTGGGATGCTCGTCTACCAAAGCCTCAGCTAGGTCTGACTGTACATTGTGCCTGAGTGCAACATTGTGCAAAATGCAACAGGCAAGGATAATATCAGACACTTTTTGAGGCTTGTATAGAAGAGCCCCACCAGTTCTGTCCAGACACCTAAACCTGGTCTTGAGTAGGCCAAATGTCCTCTCTATAACAGATCTTGTAGATATATGGGCTGCATTGTACCTGTCCTCTGCTTCAGTTTGAGGGTTTAGCACCGGAGTCAAGAGCCACGGCCTAATTCCGTATCCTGAGTCACCTATAATGAATGGAGCACACATAAGCTGACATTAGTGATCAAATTGTACAATGCCAACATTCCTAAATCAACATGTGTTTTGTGTTAGAACATGTAAATATGTACTCACCCAGCAGCCAACCAGGTTCAAAATGTCCCTCTTCGAACGCATGGAAGACTGAAGAGTTCCTCAGGATAGAGGAATCGTGACTGGAACCAGGGAACTTGGGTACCACATGCATTATCCTCATCGTCGCATCACATACCACCTGTACATTGAGTGAATGGTAGTGCTTCCGATTGCGGTACACATGCTCACTCTGACTAGGTGCAATCAAAGCAACATGTGTGCAATCGATTGCACCCAGCACACATGGTATCCCTGCTATATTATAAAAGCCAGTCCTGACTTCCAGCCACTCTGTCGCCTCTGTAGGAAAATGAATATAATTCCTAGCGCGTCTATTGAGTGCATAGAGAAACTGGGTCAAGGCCCGCGAGAATGTAGATTGCGAGACCCCGCCCACTATGCCCACAGTTGTCTGGTATGACGCGGAAGCAAGATAATGTAATGAGCACAGCATTTTAACAAGCCCAGGGACTGCACGACCTCTGGCTGTGAAAAAATCTAAATCCCCCCTTATCTCCTCATAAAGAGCTAAGATTGCTGCTGAACTCAAACGATAGCGACTTACAATCTCCTCCTCACTCATCCCATCTAACAGGGTTCTCTCCCTGTACAGACGCGGACGAGGCACAAGTTGTCTCCTCTGTCTTCTCCTCTGATCTCCTGTCCCTCTACCTGTCCCTCGGCCTGTCCCTCTCCCTGTCCCTGTCGTATCCGCGTCACTGTCACTGTCCCTCGGTGTGTCCCTACCTTGCCCTATATGATTCTCTTGATCATCAAGCATGTCATAGAAAAGAATGTTCCTGCGTCTCCTAAACATTCGCAACATTTTGAAATGAGTAGCTGTGAATGAGCAGGTAATGTGCGTCCTTTAAATAGGTATGTGATGATGTCAGGTGACATAGTAAAATGCAAGGTGTTACATTAACATAATAAAGTACTTCTGTGGCAAGCTGTGTGCACTTGTTGTTCTAAGTATTTGTTGTGTGTATTCTGCAGGGAATGATGATATTTGGCAATGATGTGACGTGAAGCTTTGTACAAAGATTGCTTGCAAATAAATAGTTGCATGTGCAATGCATGTAACACTTGTGAACGCAAGAGTCAGTCATGTAATGAGACAAAAAGGCTGAGATTGACGTGGGAAAAGTTTTGTGTAACATGTGTAATTATCCATGTTATTGTGACATGTTGGCAACAATGAATAGTCGTGTGCATATGCATGCATTTGTGTAAGGAGGATAGTTGGTATAGAATGAGTTTACAAGGTGTCCCAATGATGAATTACTGTACATGTGTGTATAAGTTAGGTTGAAGTGCTTGTAATGCAACGGTTACAATGTAAACATGCAATGTGATTGAGCGTCCAATAAGTGACGTCATGAAAATAGGGAGGACCCAAAAGTATATGTAAACATGAGAATACAGATGTACATGAACGTTTAAAGATGCGTGTCACATTACAAGCATTGTGTAATGTAAAGGAAGATGAATATACTGTGTATGTGTGACATGTGTGACATGTGTGACATCATGTAAATAATTGTCGCTGAGTTGAGTAAAATGTGTGATATGATGTGAGGTTCTCCTTTAAGAGTGTAGTATAGTATTTTCCCTTGCCACATCATCACATGATGAGTAATGTGACCCGCAAATGCTGCAAACATGTAAAAGTCGAATGTTATGCAAATAAGACACATCAGCTGTGACACAATGCAGGGAATGCCCCCACACTGTAATGCAAATCCCCCTTGTATTGTGAGCAATGAAACGTAAACAGTACTATACTGTTATACGTCCCCGCTCCATTGACTTCCATTGATGTACAGAAGATTTTTTTTTTCTAAGTGCCGTTCCGGCAGCCTTAGCGATCGTTCTCCCGTCCAAAATGCCAACTTTAGTTGGCGGGAGAAATCGGCCATAACATCTCAATTTCGTAGTGCCGATCAGCCCCGATAAGCTGTTTTTTTTTGTTGAATCCAGCCGATTTAAAAAAGTGGCGATCAGTGTCGAAAACAGGCTTATCGGCAGGCGACTGGCCATAACCAAATTATCGGCTCCGAAACCTGGCGATATGAAGCACTTATCGGCGCTTACTGAATCTCAAACCCAATTTTGGCTATAACATGGCCATATTTCCCTTATCAACGCTTACTGCATGAGGCCCAGTATGTACAGACATGGCCTTTAGCGCTCATGGGAAGAGAGTTCACTTGTGTCAGTAATGACTCATAAAATTTCGATCTCTGTTTAGGCCACCGCTAAGTGTCCCGAACAGTTGCATAAATTTGTATTCGTGCAACCATCTCTATTTCGGTGTTTTAAGATTACCTTTGAGTATGGCAACCCCCAGATCGTCCATCTTATGGACAGAGTCAGAGAAATGTTCGCCAACAGGACTGTCTCTTGTTCCGCATGTGATGCTGTGCGATGCAGGTTCATTCTCTTGTTTAGCCCCTGCCCCGTCTCACCTATGTAGTAGCAGCCCCCTGGACATTTCATGCACATGATGAGGTACACGACATTGCTGGAGGAACAGGTGAACCTTCCTCTGATTTTGTATTCCCGATTCCTGTGTGGTATTTGTATTGTGTCCGCTGTATAGAGCATTGCGCAGGTTTTGCATCTTGCGTCCTGGCCTGGCATATATATAATTATATATATATATATTCCACAGAAGCAGCCGGCACTCCACTTGCAAGTAGAAAAAATTGGGTGCTTGTCCCATAAAGCAATAATAAACCATACGATTCCGTTTGAAGCACGAGATCAGGAGACAGCACTCTGGTAAGTTTGATCACAAGTTTTTGTACTGAAAAAGACACATAAACCGACGTGTCACGACAGGTCACTCTGCGCGTATTCTGACAGGCCGAGACGGCGTTTGCAGGGAGCTCGGGCGGTGGTAACATCTCTGCGGTGGCGCGGTCCGGATCCCAATACGTTCGCCGCGGAACCCGCTCTGGGCTTCAGTGTAAGTCTCCGTCTCCCCCTGTCAGCCTCAGGCAGCTGTTTAGCTATATTTTTAGCCAATCCAGGATTCCTTTATCCCGTTTTATTGAACACTGTCTTCCTTTATATTATTTTATATACCGTTTGTCATGTTGTTTATAGATTTAGTTTCATTTGGTTATATTTGATTATTCATGTGGTTTGTGTTCATTGTAACCGAACCCGGATCTGTGACGCATATGTACTGAGGTGGGGTTGGATCCCCCTCGGTTATTTCTTGTTTTATTAATAAATAATTTACTATATTTTAATCTCTGGTGCGCATTGTGTACATTTTTCTTCTTGTCTGCACAGTGCTTCAGATTCTGCATCTGAAAAAATGCCGGTGGATCGGGATGTGAGGTACGGAAGTGACGTCCGCGCCGGAACATCATTGCCACGCCTCCAAATATTCATTGCCACGCCCCCAAATCGCGCCTGAATCATACCCTGCAAAGCCATAAAAAAGCTCAGGCTTCAGCAAGTGTATTGCAGCGTGTGTGCCTTCCCTCCGTCTGAAATACTATAGACGCAGCCTTATTGACGCTTACTAAATAGGCCCCTGTGTCTCTCTCTCTCTCTGTGTCTCTGTCTCTCTCTGTGTGTCTCTGTCTCTCTCTGTGTGTCTCTGTCTCTCTCTGTGTGTCTCTGTCTCTCACTGTGTGTCTCTGTCTCTCACTGTGTGTCTCTGTCTCTCACTGTGTCTCTCTCTGTGTCTCTGTCTCTCTCTGTGTCTCTGTGTGTCTCTCTCTCTCTCTCTCTCTGTGTGTCTCTGTGTCTCTCTGTGTCTCTCTCTGTGTCTCTCTGTGTCTCTCTCTGTGTGTCTCTGTGTCTCTCAAATCAAATCAGCTTTTTTGGCATGACAAAAGAACATTTCAGTATTGCCAAAGCGTGAGTAATAGGGGGTGTGGGACAATGATTACACGAATACTAGGGGGTACGGTGTAGAGGGAGAAAGGGGGTGGCCCGGGATTAAAGGGGTTACACACCAGTTGGCCATCCCCTGACCTCACCAGGGAGACAAGGGGTTAACTGGGCTGAGACCCAGAACTGTGATTCAACCCCTGTTCCTTTCCAGGAACGTGTTGGTTGCCGTCCAAACCGCTTAACCGCAAAGCGGATACATTTTCAATAGGAGAGCTTTGATCACTTACAAGTCAAGTTCAATGACAAATGGCGTGGGAATAAACAGTTCTAGGGCCCCTAGAAATAAAATTCTTTCTGTCCCTAGTTCTTAGACCTCCCCCCACTCGACCACAACCGGGTCCCTGTATCCTGGACCCCCGATAAGGGTCGAACCGAGAAGAGCGGGCCGCGCAATAGGTTCCAATGGCGGCGGCTGAAACAGCTCAGGAAAACGGCTAAGTGTGAAAAGCTGAATTTTGGTATTCCATAACTACGGTTCCGGAGGGCCCAGAGAGTCAGGGTTTGGGGTATCTGTAGCCACTGCTCCGGCATCGCTGCAGAACCATCCTTGACCCTCTTGGACCAACCCAACGGAGTATGGACCCCCTTGAAAGTTCGGGATTTCTCTCATAGACTTCAATGGCGGCCAAACCGCATTGACCGGCTACGGCGGAAAACTCCCATTGACTTCAACGGCGGCATCGCCCCGTTGAAAGTCTATGGCGGGGATTCCCATAGCCGCCAACGGCGGCGGTTTGCCATTGAGAGTCTATGGCGGCGAAGCCCGTTGTTTTCAATGGGGATTTTGTGAAAAACCGTGATTTCATTTACAACGGAGATTTATGTATTAAAGTGTATTTGTGTATCTCCGGTTTCTCAGGTCGTAGCAGGTCGCAAATTGGACCCTAGGGTGTCCCAGTTCCGGCATTGAGAACTGGGAAGTTTGGACCTGCTGGACCCATAGGAACCGGATATTTTAATATGTTCATGTTTTATCCAACTTACTGTATTCAGAGATATGGGTAAAACTCAGAGGAAATTCCTTTGCATACCAGGGTAGCATATGGCCAGAAAGGCGACCCAATGTCTAGGGCCTGAGTATGTTTCAAAGGATTTTGTCACCTACACTGATTGCATGAGGGTGGAGACTACTCAAACCAGAGCCATCTTCAAGTGTTCCATTTCACACCTCACAACAAAGGATTTCCTGCCAGGTACTCCATTTGGTAGACTAGCTGGCATTCCTGATATAGAGGAGGGGTTATAGAAATGGGACCCCCGAGCTCTACTGCGCATATACCAACTGGCCGGGGGGCATGGGTCAAAAAGTGTTCCCATGTTAACTACTGGCTAGAGGTAATTGAGAACCAATCCACGGTACTCAATGTTAAGGATAGGGCACAAAAGGTTTATAAACTGATGTCCCCCCTGTATCCTTTGTCTTCAATTTATCATCTGAATGCTACCTGATTGCGAGAGAATTGCTATGCTTCATACTTCTCATTCCCCAACCCCAAAGTAAGTGTACTTCTTGTTTGTTACTGTATTATTCGTGTGTTCACCTATCCAAAGGAATAAATATACTTTATTATATCTAATACTCGTTCAGTTCAGACCCAGTGATAAATATATATCATCAGCTATATATATTTATGTGACCTTATACAGCCTGCCATAATCCCACCGTGACAGGCTTATAAATTAACTGGTGGCAGCGGCGGGATTGAACTGGACCTAGATCACAGTATTCTGCGGGGTACTGTGAGCTAGCAGGAACTTGATGGTAATTGCGAGTTCCTGGGTCTCAAGATATTGAACACACGTTAGTGCAACCATTAACGCAAGTTGTCACACCACCTCACCTGCTGCGACCCAGAACCCTGAGTGAAGCAGAGAACGCCTATTACCTGAAAACTAGAAATCAGCTAAAAGACAAGTGCCGTGCCTATGGACTGGATTATGTGGACCAGGAGGTCGAGGACATGATTGAGGCAATCACAGCACATGAAGTCGAGCTTGCAGAGTCTCAGGATACGACTCAGCTCGCCCTTTTAAAGCCGCCCGGAGATCAGGGACTGAACCCAGTGCCGGAGCGGCAGGATCCCGGGGAGGGGACAAGTGCACCTCCCGGGACAAGTGCGACAAGAGGGGCACTGATGGCTGCGGCCACCAGTCCGTTTACCCCCGAAATGTTGGCACTGATCACCACATGGGGAGACCGAGGGACAGCGGAGGAGCGGCTAAAGTTTCTCTCAATTGCAGTGAACAGACCCGCTTATTGCCCCCCGGTCCAACCCCGCAAAGATGAACTCCAACTGGACAAGCACAGTCTCGCCAAGTACGTGGAAGGCACTGATTGGATCGACATGTTTCTAAGGAACTTTGAAACGCAGTGCCGGAGGTACAAGGTGCTTCCCGAGCATAGTGTTGCACGCCTGGACCCGCTACTCTCCGGCTTGGCTAAGCAGACCTTGATGGCGCTTACAGATGAGTTCGCTGATGACTATGACCACCTGAAAGAACTTTTGCTATTTCAGCACGGTTTTACCCCTGAAGCTTACCGGGGTAAGTTCCGGCTGGAGGAGAGGCACCCTCAGGAGAACTATGTCACTTATGTGACCCGCATGGCTTTGTACGGGTTACACTGGGTGGAGGGCTCTGAGGCCAGGACTTACCAACGCCTGCTGGACCTCATCTTTCAGGAGCAGCTCATGCAGCAGTGCCCGCCGGCGGTGAGGGCTTTTGTGTATGATAAAAAGCCCAAGACCTACACCGAGGCGGCGAGGATGGCCGATGACTATGTGGTCAGCCGGTCCCAGATGACCGCCAAGGTACCAGCCAAAGCGGTAACCCCACCGGCGCCGGCCAAGAAAGCTGTGAGTACCCCCCAGTGGACCCAAAATCCGCCTGCGGGCAGCAGGTCACAGAAGGCGGGAGAGCTCCGGCATGAGCGCTGGTGCTATAATTGCAACAGCACCGGTCACCTCAGACCAGATTGGCCGGAACCCCTGCGTTCCAGCGGACCCTATCGAGGGCAACGCACCCCAGCTGCGAAGCCGGTAGCCCGTGTTCGGGTGGCTTCCACCAAAGAACCAGGACCGCTCATGGAAACAACTCCCAGCGAGACGTCCCATGTCACCCCTATCCCGGTTTCATCGGTGCCTACAGCCAGGAGCGGAGGACATCTCAGTGCAGACATGCAGCAGACGGACGGCCGGAGCAAACATCTCACCCCGGTCACAGTCGGTGACCGGCAAGCAGTCGGCTTGCTGGATTCAGGAGCCGCAGTGACCCTGGTCCGACCTGATATGGTCCGGCCAGAGGAATTGATCCCAGGCCCTGGGATGCAGATCACTGTGGCCGACGGAGAGCCACGTTTCCTGCAGGTGGCCCGCATCTTTTTGGATTGGGGGGTGGGCAAGGGTGTGCGGGAGGTGGGGGTTTTACCCGGTTTGGATGCCGACATTCTTTTGGGCAACGACCTGGGACCGATGACCTGCACCTACGACCGTGTACCCCAGCCCGCTGCAGTAGCGGCGGTTACCCGGAGCCAGACCGCGGCAATGCCGGCGGCGGCCGCTCCAGTCCCCCAGCCTTTGGGACCAACGTTAGCGGAGGGCGCAGAGGAGCCCGGGGAGGTAAGCCAGGACCAGTTGCAACCACAGGCTGACCTACTGTTCCCTCTCACTGTGTCCCCTTCCCCTGACAATGACCCGACTGGGGGGTGGCTGGATTTAGGAGCCCAGTTTAGGGAGGCAGTGAAGGCAGACCCTACCCTGGCCGGCGTGAGACTTCGGGCGTCCGAATCTCAGGCAGGGGAAGGCACTGAGCGATGCCTATGGCATAAGGGACTCCTGTATAGAGAATAAGGGAACCCGGGGATAGAGGAGGGATCGACCGGTAAGCGACAGCTAATAGTGCCCCAGGGGTACCGACAGCAATTGTTACGGGTAGCTCACTCTATTCCGTTAGCGGGACATCAGGGGGTCACCAGGACGAGAGCCCGGTTATTGCAGCGTTACTACTGGCCGGGGGCATCCAGAGATGCGAGCAATTTCTGCCGCTCTTGTGATGCCTGCCAGCGAGTAGGTAAGGCGGGCGACTGTGTGAAGGCACCCCTGAGACCCCTACCGATAATAGGGGAACCCTTCCAGAAGGTAGCGATGGACCTGATAGGACCCCTCATGATTCCTAGCAGGTCAGGGAAGTGCTACATCCTCATGGTGGTGGACTTTGCCACCCGGTACCCTGAGGCAGTAGCGCTTGGCACCATAAGTGCCAAAACGGTGGCAGCAGCTTTGCTGAACATTTTCTCTAGGGTAGGTTTCCCTAGTGAGATCCTAACCGATCAGGGGTCGCAGTTCATGAGTGAACTGTTACATTGTCTCTGGGATGCCTGCGGTGTACAGCACCGGCGCACTACCCCCTACCATCCCCAGACAAACGGATTATGTGAGAGGTTTAACGGGACCCTGAAGCAGATGCTTCGGACCTTTATAGAGGCGGAGGGGAAAGACTGGGAGATTCACCTGCAGCACTTGCCTACCGAGAGGTACCGCAAGAATCTACAGGCTTCTCCCCCTTCGAGCTACTATATGGCCGCAGGGTACGTGGACCTCTGGACCTATTCTGTGAGGGAAGGGGAGGCTACTGCTACTGATGCTTCAGTGATCCAGTATGTAGTAGATCTCAGAGACCGGCTAGAGATGCTCATGAGGGTGGCCCAGGACCACCTCAGGGCTGCTCAGACCAAGCAAAAGCAATGGTATGACCAGCAGGCCCGTAGCAGGGAATTCATCCCAGGACAGCAGGTGCTTGTTCTCAAACCCACTCGGGAGAACAAGCTGATGGCTGCCTGGTCGGGACCGTACTCGGTCATCCGAAAGGTGAATGAGTGCAACTATGTTGTACAGGTAGCGCCTGAGAGGCACAAGACATACCACATCAACATGTTGAAAGAATACAGAACACCGAGTATGGGAGCAGTGCTGACCATTTGTAGCCCACTGCTAGAGGATCCAGCGAGCAATGCTCCGCCTGATCTCCTAGGGGAGGCAAGGCAAGGCAAGGAAACACTGTAGAGGAGGTAGACATAGGGGCACAGTTGAGTGCTAGGCAGAAGGAAGAAGCCAGGGACATGCTAGCTCAGTATAGCGCCCTCTTCACTGACATGCCAGGGACCACCCATCTCACCAAACACCCAGTACACACAGGGGACCTGCAGCCTCTGCATAAGCACGCTTATAGAGTGTCAGCAGAGGTCAAGACCAGTATGGAGAGAGAGATTGAGGAGATGCTGACCCTAGGGGTAATTACTCCATCCCAGAGCCCTTGGGCAAGTCCAGTAGTCCTGGTTCCTAAGAAGGACAAAACCACCAGGTTTTGTGTGGACTACCGGTTGCTCAACGCTGGGACGGTGTCAGATGCTTACCCCATGCCCCGCATGGATGAGTTACTAGATGAACTCGCGGGGGCAAAGTATCTGACCACCATGGATTTGAGCAAAGGCTATTGGCAAATCCCACTGACCCTGGAGGCTAGGGAGAAGTCAGCATTCATCACTCCAAGTGGCCTCTATGAGTTCATAGTGATGCCATTTGGGATGAAGAATGCCCCGGCTACCTTCCAACGCCTGGTCAATAGGTTACTGGAAGGGATGCAGAGCTATGCCAGGGCTTACTTAGATGACATTGCTGTCTTTAGTAATTCCTGGGAATCCCACTTAGGACATGTGTCTGCGGTGCTGGGTAGGATCAGGGAGGCTGGGCTTACCTTAAAACCCACTAAGTGTATGGTAGGGATGGCAGAAGTCCTGTACTTAGGGCACAGGGTGGGTGGAGGGCATCTCAAGCCAGAGCCAGCCAAGGTAGAAGCCATAGTTGAGTGGCCTGTTCCAAAAACCAAGAAACAGGTCATGGCATTTTTGGGCACCGCAGGGTACTATAGGAAATTTGTCCCACAGTACAGCGCCCTGGCCAAACCCCTGACTGATCTGACCAAGAAGCCTGTGCTTATTACCTGGACTCCTGCCTGTGGAACTGCTTTCCAGGCCCTGAAAACTGCGCTTGCTGGAGCCCCCATACTGGCTGCTCCAGACTATACCAAGCATTTTCTTATTCAGACTGATGCCTCAGACTTTGGTGTGGGGGCTGTGTTGAGCCAGGTGGGGGACGACGGCAAAGAACACCCTGTAGTGTATCTAAGTCGCAAACTGCTCCCCAGCGAAGTGGCATATGCCACCATTGAGAAAGAGTGCTTGGCCATTGTGTGGGCACTCAAAAAGCTTCAGCCCTACGTATATGGGAGGGCTTTCACGGTCATCACAGACCATAATCCCCTGAGTTGGCTACAGAGGGTATCAGGGGAGAATGCAAGTTGCTAAGATGGAGCTTGGCTATGCAAGAATTTGAATTTACCATTCAACACAAAAACGGCAGTGAAAACAGCAATGCTGATGGACTTTCACGCCAGGACTATCCCTCTGAGACTGAGTTCATTAATGGTGCCAGCAGTGCCCCACCCCCGTTAGGGCCAGTGGGCCACAGGACACCCATTAAGAAGGGGAGGTGTAGAGGGAGAAAGGGGGTGGCCCGGGATTAAAGGGGTTACACCCCAGTTGGCCATCCCCTGACCTCACCAGGGAGACAAGGGGTTCTGAGACCCAGAACTGTGATTCAACCCCTGTTGTAACCTGTAAATGTGTATTCCCCTGTTTTATTGTAACATCTGGTCTGCAGCACACACACACTGGGATCCATCCGAGAGCACAAGGGTTAATAGTGGTATAGTGATTATAGCCCTTTGTGTAACTTTCCCGCCTTTTCAGGCACCATTTTGCAGGTTCCCATAGGCCGCCATTAGGGCTCAATGCTTTCTAATGGTGAATCTTGCTGTGGAGTCCTGTTCCTGAGAAGACCAGTAGATGGCGTCCGAGAGGGAGAGCGGCGGTTTCCCATTGAAAGTCTATGGGCTCATTGACTTCAATGGAGAAATCCTCGAAAGAGCTTTCCAGGAACGAGTTGGCTGCCGTCCAAACCGCTTAACCGCAAAGCGGATACATTTTCAATAGGAGAGCTTTGATCACTTACAAGTCAAGTTCAACGACAAGTGGCGTGGGAATAAACAGTTCTAGGGCCCCTAGAAATAAAATTCTTTCTGTCCCTAGTTCCTAGACCTCCCCCCACTCGACCACAACCGGGTCCCCGTATCCTGGACCCCCGATAAGGGTCGAACCGAGAAGAGCGGGCCGCGCCATAGGTTCCAATGGCGGCGGCTGAAACAGCTCAGGAAAACGGCTAAGTGTGAAAAGCTGAATTTTTGTATTCCATAGCTACGGTTCCGGAGGGCCCAGAGAGTCAGGATTTGGGGTATCTGTAGTCACTGCTCCGGCATCGCTGCAGAACCATCCTTGACCCTCTTGGACCAACCCGACGGAGTATGGACCCCCTTGAAAGTTCGGGATTTCTCCCATAGACTTCAATGGCGGCCAAACCCCATTGACCGGCTACGGCGGGAAACTCCCATTGACTTCAACGGCGGCATCGCCCCGTTGAAAGTCTATGGCGGGGATTCCCATAGCCGCCAACGGCGGCGGTTTGCCATTGAGAGTCTATGGCGGCGAAGCCCGTTGTTTTCAATGGCGATTTAGTGAAAAACCGTGATTTCATTTACAGTGGAGATTTATGTATTAAAATGTAAAACGGTTTTAAGTGTATTTGTGTATCTCCGGTTTCCCAGGTCGTAGCAGGTCGCAAATTGGACCCTAGGGTGTCCCAGTTCCGGCATTGAGAACTGGGAAGTTTGGACCTGCTGGACCCGGATATTTTAATATGTTCATGTTTTATCCAACTTACTGTATTCCGAGATATGGGTAAAACTCAGAGGAGATTCCTTTGCATACCAGGGTAGCATATGGCCAGAAAGGCGACCCAATGTCTAGGGCCTGAGTATGTTTCAAAGGATTTTGTCACCTCCACTGTTTGCATGAGGGTGGAGACTACTCAAACCAGAGCCGTCTTCAAGTGTTCCATTTCACACCTCACAACAAAGGATTTCCTGCCAGGTACTCCATTTGGTAGACTAGCTGGCATTCCTGATATAGAGGAGGGGTTATAGAAATGGGACCCCCGAGCTCTACTGCGCATATACCAACTGGCCGGGGGGCATGGGTCAAAAAGTGTTCCCATGTTAACTACTGGCTAGAGGTAATTGAGAACCAATCCACGGTACTCAATGTTAAGGATAGGGCACAAAAGGTTTATAAACTGATGTCCCCCCTGTATCCTTTGTCTTCAATTTATCATCTGAATGCTACCTGATTGCGAGAGAATTGCTATGCTTCATACTTCTCATTCCCCAACCCCAAAGTAAGTGTACTTCTTGTTTGTTACTGTATTATTCGTGTGTTCACCTATCCAAAGGAATAAATATACTTTATTATATCTAATACTCGTTCAGTTCAGACCCAGTGATAAATATATATCATCAGCTATATATATTTATGTGACCTTATACAGCCTGCCATAATCCCACCGTGACATACGGTATAATGGTTATACAGTACATTACTTTTGTCTCTCTCTCTCTCTGTGTGTCTCTCTCTCTCTCTGTGTCTCTCTCTCTCTCTGTCTGTCTCTCTCATTCTCTCTCTCTCTCTGTGTCTCTCTCTCTCTCTGTCTCTCTCTCTCATTCTCTGTCCTCTCTCTCATCCCTGTATGATAGGTATGTTCCAACTCTATTTTTTGCTCTTCTTTACCGTTTGAGAGGAGGGAGTCCCTCACCTCTTTAGCCACACACCAGGAACGCTGGATTGCTTACAGACGCTCGGAGAGGCAGATACAGTCGTGGATTGCAGGCACTGATTTATCTGGTAAGTACCGCAAACATGCTTGAACAAGGGCCGTAGACATTTTATTTGATGGTTTAGATGATCATTGTCTGTGGTTGTTAGTTATTGGTATTACAGTTTTTTGATGTTGTTATGAATCAAATACATTTTGAAGTAGTAATCCCCTCCGAACTGGGCATTCCTGGCCAATAATGCCCTGGCTGTAAGAGTTGAAGGGCCCAAGCAAAGCCCCCACCTCTATACACACTAACACTGCAGGTGCATCAGAGTGTCTCGCTGTCATGGCAACGGGGGGTGTCACGTGATGTAATTTGTTTAATAAATTCTTTTTTAAGGTGTCCCGGTTTTTCATTTTCGAAATCTGGTCACCCTATTCATCAAGCAGAAAAAGTGAAGAAACAATTGTAGTTTTGCTAATGGACGTCATTTTGGCATATCATTAGCTTTGAGGATACCCAGTAATATGAAGAAAAATAACATCCATTCCCAATGTAGCCCCCCTTCCCTGGGCCAATCGCAGATCGGGCCCCCTCCTCTGTACTAGGGTCTGGCTACGTGTCTGAGTGTGGTGCATACCTGCTGGCAACAGGGGGGCCTGAGTCTCCCGCGATGGTATGGGGGATGACAGGATCAGGTTTCTGGGGTGAATGCCTCTGTCTCATTTAATGGTGCAGCACCTCCATCTCTGAGCCCCAGGAATACGGGTGGAATCCTTCCAGAGAGTCCCCCCCCCCCCTGGGGATGAGAGATTCCAGTCTCACACTGTATATCTTTAAAAGCAGCCGCAGCTCCTTATTCACAGCAGCAGAATAGCAGCAACAAGACTGTCAATCAGGTACAGGGTGTCTTCCTCCACACAGGACTGCTCTCCCTCAGGATGGTCTCTGTGTCCCTGCCACCACCCCAGGTCAAGGGCACCCAGGGTGGGACTAGCTCTTCCCTCGCCCCCTAAACAGGGTGAGAGGAATTGGTCCACCTCCCTAACTAAGGTTGCATCAGCTCTACTCAGAGGCTGATGGCTCCCCTTCTCCAACGGCCAATTGATATAGGCTCTCTCTGTCACCCTGGGCCAGCCAGGTGACAGACTCAGCAGACTCTAACTCTGGACTGAACTCTTAACTCTGACACACACTTCTACTAAATAGGAAGTGCACTGCTCTTTATGATATTGGCAGGCACTGCCCCTGTGTCTCTGCCTTCCACACAGGGTCAGGTACCAATTTCAGGAATGTCCCGTTATTAACGTAAACACAACAGAGTTCCATGGATCTAGCATTAAGACTGTAAGCTCTCCAGGCCAGGGATTTCCTTTCCTATTGTCTGATTTTGTTTGTTGCACTTATTGTACTATAATTCCCTGTACTGTATTGCCTCTCTTATAAAGCGCTATATAAATAAAGATTTACATACATAATATATCTTAATGCATCTTAAGACACCTTAGAGTTCCCTCTATAAGACACTTTATGGTCCACTCAAGTGAATAGTCTGTAAGGAGTCTTAGTTACTGTACAGCATTGTAAAGTGCCTTGCTGGCCTAGTACAATTTAGTAAATATCCTAAACAATGTCGTCTTAGGCAAAATGTTGCTGATCTTTGCTCTAAAAATGACTATGAACTAAAGAGAAATAACAATCTCCCTTGTGAGCACATTCACATGTCTCAGACAGGTCTGCAACCCTGCTTTTCACCATTATCCCATACAGCTTCAACTGCAGCCAGGGACTCTTGGAAATGACATGCAAATGAGCACAGTGTCACCTTTTGCTTCAAATCTATTTTAAAGGAAATTAGCCTTGTACTTCTGGTGGAGAGAGTAGGGGTTTGCTGCTTTATACGTTACATATTATTAAATGTTAACATCAAACAAATATTGTCATTATGTTTGGTGCTACTTATTTCTTTTTCATTAGGATTTATTTATTCATCTTTCATTATTATTATTTATTAACTTTATTATATTTGTTATTGTCATTATTATTATTGTTTACTGTTAGCTGGAGTATGGCTCACCCAAGAACCACTTTCCCCTGTATGGGGGTCAGACATAGTGCAGACTTGACCCCTGACATTTAAAACAAGATGTTGGAATATGTGACACTGCTGCTTAATAAACACAAACACAGGCGCGCCATGTATTGTTCTGACATTGGTTTATTACACAGAGACACGTCTTTATAGAGGGTTGTCACACTAACAGCCTGGAAGGGGTTAATTCAGGGTCACCAGCCCAGCCCCCCTGTCCTATGATTGGTTGCTGCTCTCGTACAGGAGCCGCGATTGGTCCCCTGTCAATGTCAGAAAAGGCGCCAGTTTTGCTGTCTCCATGGCGACCATGGCGGCCGCCGGAGATCGGCCTGCAGCGCGGCCCGGCTCCCAGGTTACCTCCCCGCCGGTGAAGATGTTAGCGGGGCGGCTGAGGGAATGTGTGCGACGGCGGCCGGTTCCTTCTGGCTGGAGAAAGGAGCCGGCGGGCTGGAGGTGGGCCTGGTGTGGATGCAGGGCCGGGTGCTGCACGTACGGCCCGAGCGCGGCGTCACCGTGCGGCTGAGCGACGACACTCACACCTTCACCGTGTGCGGGGCCGACCGGGTGCCCAAGGGCAAGCCCTGCTTGCAGCCAGGTAACCGGGGGGTCCGCAAGCCCTGCCTGCAGCCAGGTAACCGGGGGTCCGCAAGCCCTGCCTGCAGCCAGGTAACCGGGGGGGTCCGCAAGCCCTGCCTGCAGCCAGGTAACCGGGGGGGTCCGCAAGCCCTGCCTGCAGCCAGGTAACCGGGGGGGGTCAGCAAGCCCTGCCTGCAGCCAGGTAACCGGGGGTTATACTACTGCACCGACACACTTTATTCGAGCAAATACCCAGTATGTACCTGGCAGATACCTGGAATGCGCTGCTCCTCACCTCTGACAAGCCCCGTTGCATTTGCCTTCCCAGCCTGGGTTCATGCCTGGGTGATGGGCGGCTGATCTGTTAAATGATAATGATTAGGATTTAATAGGCTGCAATGTTTCGCGTGTCTACCAGATGGCATAAATTCATGAATTGTAATGCAGTATATATATATATATACTGTGCAGTATTGCAGCCAGCGGGAATAAAATGCTTCAATCCCTGCCGGAAAATAACTCAATGCACTCGGGCAGAAAACAGTCACAAACCTCAATACACCCGGGTATACCCGAATTCGTGGGACTAGCCGAGCTCGAATAAAGTGTGTCGCCAGTGTATGTGCAATAATAAACTTATACTCTATATGAACCGTGGCAATAACCCAATATGCATACACTTATCTTATAACACTATACTTATACTCTATCATACCCTAACACCGCTAACGGATAATGTCCTTCTAACATCAGTGGCTCGGCCACACCCCTAGGGAATATTGTCCTGTACAATAGTGGCTCAGCCACGCTCTTATGAGTGTCTCTATCCCGTCACCGCGTGTCCCACACACCGTGTCCGTGTAATAGTACGATAGCGGTGTGTACTCGCTAGTGTCTCCCTATAGTTATGCCTAAGGCGGGATCAGCGCCTGTTGACCGGTGTTGGTGCACTTGACGTATCTACTACCTTCCGGTCACGGCGGTGACCGGTAATACTTGGAAAAGGATCAGCCGAATCCTTGCTTGTCTGGGATGTCCGCAGTGCAGCTGTCTGGTCCCAAGCAGCTCACCAGCAAACCTGCTCCGCACGCTTGTCCCTAACTGTGTACACAGTAAGGTGACTGATCGCTAGCACTATGGCCGTCCCTGCAGCACAGCAGCACACTGTGACTCAGGGGTTTCTCCTAAGGGCCTGCGGGGTAAAGCTAGCCTATGCAGGCGGGTCACGGACCCCCTGCACGCATACACCCTCCTCCTTTACCTTCCAGATCCCCTCTGACTAGCCTCTCCCCCACGCTTCCCTTTCCTCCTCCCGTAATTCTAGCCTTCCGATTGGCTCCTCAAGTCAGGTGACTGCCCAGGAGCTCATGGGAGTTGTAGTTCCTCAGCGGAGCTTCTCTGCCTTGAGCTGCACAGACTCACAGCTATTGCATCATGCGGTGGCTGAACAGGATAGTGCAGGTGGCGGCCTCGTGATGGTGTGTGCGCACACGCGCAGGGGCTTCGGAGGTACGGGGAGGAGCACGCCCGAGCACGGTGAAGTCAAACGCCCCTCCCGGTGTCTGCCCTGCAATAGCGCTGTGTTCCTGCTCTCCTCCGCTGGCAACCTGCTTCGCTGCGATCCTCTGTGAGGGAAAGGGTCGGCTGCCACTGTATCAATCACACTATGAATGTACAGAAATAATAAAAAAAAGTGAAAACATGGAAAACGGAAAAAATAAATAATAATAATGTAGGTAGGAGTGTGGATGACAATGGGGATAGCAAGCCAAAGAGCAGGGAGGGGAAGGTAGAAACAAAAGGGGGGGGGGGGGATAGGGAAGGGAGGTAGCAAAGAGGAGGATGAATGCCCCCCAAAAGTATTGCCTTTGTGCACGTACGCTCTCCCAAGCTCGGCGCTTGGGGAGACAAACAAAATTGACTTTGAAGTGCGCTCAGCAGAAGTCAATACACACATACAGTACAGCCACACACAAACACACACAGACACACACACACACACAAACACACACAAATAGCCCCGATCCACGCTTGCAAAATGATGCAGGACACCCTGCGCTCAGGCTTGGAGAGTTGGTGATGTCACCGCTCTCAGCGGCAGCGTGGACGCAGCCTAATTTTGCAAGCGCGAGCTGTTGAAATATGTAAGTATTTATAGACATATTTGGATTTATATTGTACTAGCTGATATACCCGGCGTTGCCCGGAGGCCGTGAGGGGGGGGCGTGAAAGGCAGGGGGGGGGCGTGAAAGGCAGGTGGGGGGGCGTGAAAGGCAGGGGGGGGGGCGTGAAAGGCAGGGGGGGGGCGTGAAAGGCAGGGGGGGGCGTGAAAGGCAGGGGGGGGGCGTGAAAGGCAGGGGGGGGCGTGAAAGGCAGGGGGGGGGCATGAAAGGCAGGGGGGGGGGGCGTGAAAGGCAGGGGGGGGGCGTGAAAGGCAGGGGGGGGGCGTGAAAGGCAGGGGGGGGCGTGAAAGGCAGGGGGGGGGGCGTGAAAGGCAGGGGGGGGGGCGTGAAAGGCAGGGGGGGGGCGTGAAAGGCAGGGGGGGGCGTGAAAGGCAGGGGGGGGCGTGAAAGGCAGGGGGGGGCGTGAAAGGCAGGGGGGGGGCGTGAAAGGCAGGGGGGGGCGTGAAAGGCAGGGGGGGGGCGTGAAAGGCAGGGGGGGCGGCCGGAGGCCATGAGGGGGGGCGTGAAAGGCAGGGAGGGGGCGTGAAAGGCAGGGGGGGGCGTGAAAGGCAGGGGGGGGCGTGAAAAGCAGGGGGGGCGTGAAAGGCGGGGGGGCGTGAAAGGCGGGGGGGGCGTGAAAGGCGGGGGGGGCGTGAAAGGCGGGGGGGGGGCGTGAAAGGCGGGGGGGGTGTGAAAGGCGGGGGGGGGGGGCGTGAAAGGCAGGGGGGGGCGTGAAAGGCAGGGGGGGGCGTGAAAGGCGGGGGGGGCGTGAAAGGCGGGGGGGGCGTGAAAGGCGGGGGGGGCGTGAAAGGCGGGGGGGGGGCGTGAAAGGCGGGGGGGGGGCGTGAAAGGCGGGGGGGGGGGGGCGTGAAAGGCGGGGGGGGTGAAAGGCAGGGGGGGGCGTGAAAGGCAGGGGGGGCGTGAAAGGCAGGGGGGGGCGTGAAAGGCAGGGGGGGCGTGAAAGGCAGGGGGGGCAACACACACAGTGTCACACACACACACAGTGTCACACACACACACACAGTGTCACACACACACACACACACACACACACACACACACACACACACACACACACACACACAGTGACACACACACACACACACACAGACGTCACCTAGAGCGACACCTACCTCTACTTCCGGCCGCCGCCATCTTTTCACTCGGCGCCGCGAGGGAAGAAGGGTGTCCTTCCGGGCGCGCCGCCATGTTAGGCGCCGCGAGGGAGGAAGGAGGTCCGCTGCCTGTTCCCCCGCCGGGGATGGAAATGAGGCGCCGCGAGGGAGGAAGGGGGTCCGCTGCCTGTTCCCCCGCCGGGGATGGAGATGAGGCGCCGCAAGGGAGAGGTGAGCGGAGGGAGACGTGAGCGGAGGAAGGGGAGAGATGAGCGCTGGGAGGGAGAGATGAGCGGCGGACCTCTACTGGCGCCGGGAGGAAGGGGGAGGGGAGAGATCCGGGAGGGGAGAGATGAGCGCCGGGAGGGGAGAGATGAGCGGCGGGAGGGGAGAGATGAGCGGCGGACCTCTACTGGCGCCGCGAGGGAGGAAGGGGGGGGGAGAGAACCGGGAGGGGAGAGATGAGGGGAGGGAGAGATGAGCGCCAGAGAGAGAGAGAGGTGTGTGTGTGTGTGTGTGTGTGTGTGTGTGTGTGTGTGTGTGTGTGTGTGTGGTGTGTGTGTGTGTGTGTGTGTGTGTGTGTGTGTGTGTGTGTGTGTGTGTGTGTGTGTGTGTGTGTGTGTGTGTGTGTGTGTGTGTGTGTGTGTGTGTGTGTGTGTCGTGAGCCAAGGGGGAAGAGTGGCAGTTGGGTGACGTCACACACAGCAATCTGATTGGCCAGAGGCTGAGGACCAATCAGATTCACCACAGATAGCACTAACCTCACTAACCATTTCGATTTTATATATTAAGATACCGTTTAATAAAAAAAAATTTTTCATGTGATTTTGATTACGTCAGGCAGGGGGGGCCCGAGAAATTTTATGGATGAAAAGGGGGGCTCGGCATAAAAAGTTTGCTCACCCCTGCCCTAAGCTGCGCTTTCAGCTCATAGACCTCACATTATAAACGTGTAATTATAGTCTCACCTTAATGTAGTGTAAAAGAAAATGATGTACAGATTTGGTCGCATCTATTAACGCAGGTTAACGGTGGCAGAACGTTAACGCAGCTCTATTTAAACAAATGGCACAGCGCTATATTTCTTAAATGGGTGCAATTTATTGCATTATTTGTGTAATCTTATCAGGTGGTACAGGCATACCCCGCATTCACGTACACAATGGGACCGGAGCATGTATGTAAAGTGAAAATGTACTTAAAGTGAAGCACTCCCTTTTCCCCACTTATCGATGCATGTACTGTACTGCAATCGTCATATACGAGCATAACTGATGTAAATAACACATTTGTAACAGGCTCTATAGTCTCCCCGCTTGCGCACAGCTTCGGTACAGGTAGGGAGCCGGTATTGCTGTTCAGGACGTGCTGACAGGCGCATGCGCGAGCTGACGTTTGCCTATTGGGTGATATGTCCTTACTCGCGAGTGTACTTAAAGTGAGTGTCCTTAAACCGGGGTATGCCTGTACACTTGTACAGGAAATCCTAAAGTTGATGTCCCTGGGGCAGCTGAGGGATTTTCACCCATTCAGTGCTGGAGGGTCCTGCGCCCCCCTCCTGCATTTCCTAATCATGTGTTCGCTCCTTAGGCCTCGGATATTTTATTTATTTATAAAATGTTTTACCAGGAAGGAAGCAATACTTGAAAATGAGGTAACTCTCAATGTATGTCCTGGGCACAGAGTTATGATGCCAGATACATGGTTACAAATCCATAGTTACATTAAGTGAACATGGTATACATTATATACAAGACATTGCATGCACAGTTAGAGATAATATATATATTATAGGCACATGTAACCGTTACAGACCAGATTAAAATGTGAGACAGCCTTAGTTTTGAAAGCACTTAGACTGGTGGCATCTGCAAGAGTCTCTGGTAGGTTGTTCCAGTTTTGGGGTGCACGGTAAGGCCGTGATTATACCCGAAGCGGCGGAGCGCAGAACGTTGTGCGCCACCAAAACAAATAAAAGATTTCCTATGAGCGCACACTAAGAATGGGTGACCAACGAGGCGGCCAAGTGCGCAAATTTTCGAACAGATCCAAGAATTTTATTTTCTGGAGCGATGGCCGCGTCATGTGAGCGGTTCAGCCAATGAGAGTGAACCACTCACGTGACATCATGGCCTCGCCTCCCGATGCCTCCTGCCTGCAGTGCAAGTTTCAGGCAGCGCATCGCACTGAGGTAGCGCGCGTGTCCCGCCGCCGGTGGTATAATGAAGGCCTATGAGAAGGAGCGTCCGGATACTTTGTTGAACCTTAGGACCATGAGCAGTCTGTTGGAGTCTGATCTCAGATGATAAGTGCTGCACGTGGTAGGGGTGAGGAGCTTGTTCAGATAGGTGGGTAGCTTGCCGAGAAAGTATTTGAAGGCAAGACAGGAAAGATGAACTTTGCGCCTAGACTCTAGTGATGACCAATCTAGTTCTTTGAGCATTTCGCAGTGATGTGTGTTGTCGTTGCATTGGAGGACAAAGCGACATATTGAATTGTAGAGGGTATCAAGGTTGCTAAGGTGGGTTTGGGGTGCTGTGCCATATACTACAGTATGTCCCCATAGTCGATAATTGGCATTGGCTTCTGCTGTGTGATATAGTGCGTGTGCGACAGAGCACATGGCGTTGTGCGCGCCTGTCGCCTGAGCGATCTGTGGACTTTAGATCGCTCGTGACGGGGAGGCGTGGCCGTGACATCACTAGGCCTTCCCTAATGTCTCTCACGGGAGACCAGGAGATTTTACACTTATTTGTACCGGGATCATTCGCTAGGCAAACAAGGTGGTAAGAACAAAATGCAGTTTATTCGGGTAAACCCGCGTACAACACAATGAATACACAAAATACAGCTAAAAGCACACTTGCTGGGGGTGAAATCTAGGCTCTACTAGGTGCAGGGCGAATGCTTCGGTACGCTTAACCTGACCGGGATATACACCCGGGCTTTCTGGTCCTCTTTTTGGCTTCAGTTCCTAGCCGCGACCGCTACGTTCCAAATGAGAACTTGAACTTCACGTCTGACTTAGTCTCTGCAGGGCAGACTTTTCCTAGCTTCAAAACCAAGCCGGTTGCTCTGGTATTCGTGACAGCAACTTTGAAAAGTCCGCCCTAGCTTCATCGACACAAGTCACTAGATCGTCTGGTTCTCTGACTGGGGTTTTCTCCTTACATACCCTCCACTGTTCTATGTTCAGCATGGAGGAAGGAGCGACCAATTGGAGCATGGGAAACCCTGCCGCCAACCGATAAGAATAGGGGCTCGTCCTTTGACTGACGCCAGAGGAGGGGACGGGCTAAGCCGGCTCGGGATGACCCGTGGGCGGGACATACGGATTGACCAATGGGAAAACGCGCCGACATTTTGCTGCTTCCCCTAGTCAACCCCTTGTCACCTACTGGGCAGACTCCACTGAGTCTGGCAGATCAGAGTGTCCTCCCCGCAGGGGGTCTCTGTTCTCCGGACCCAGTACTAAGCCCTGCCCTGGCCACTTCACACCCCGACACCTCTCAACATCCCTTCTCCTCTCCGATGTCTATGCAGACTTCCCGGCACCTATATGGATGCCTGAGCTGGCTGAATAGACATTTATAGTAAAAGCACATGTAACGGTATTTCTGGCCCGGCCTGACCCACCCAATCTCACATTGGCCCCTGTGGTCTAACCGGTCCCCATTACAGTGTGATAGTGTCTGGTGGTGCACCTGTTGGCAACAGGACTCCTGAGTCTCCCGCATGATGGTGTGTGGGGAGGACCCGTCCAGACAGGCAGCTGAGGTAGTGTGCGGAGTCCTACCTAGTTCCAGTGCAGCGCCTCCACCTCATCAGGGTCCCTTCGGTCACTTGGGGATGGTCCTGACGAGGAACTCCTCTGTGGTGCTCCTCTCTGTACATTCACTCCACACATGTACACGAGAGGGTTTGTGATTAAGAGCATCTTTATTGGTTGAGGTGGGCTAACTGCCCCTCGCAGTAGTTTCTCTAGCCACTCATTGTCCCTCAGTGCTTCCCTTTGAAAGGTGTAATTCTCCTTTAATAGGGATTCCCTATCCCAGCCGGGATGTCTTTACCCTGTGCCAGGTCCCTGGACACAGTCTTCCTGTTCAGCTACTATAACATAACTCTCGCAGACTATTCAGAACTCCTACAGAACTCAGGACTCAGATAGAACTAACTATTAGACACAGTGCTGTGCCTTATGTACACTCTGGAAGCTGACACACCTCTGACATCACTAACCATGGAATCAGAGCATGTGACCACTCCCATCCATACACAGGGCACCCCACCAGGGTGTGAGGGCAAACCTCCATAATTACTGCTGGCATGCCCACAACTTACCAGGCCTTACTGTCAGCAGGAGAGATGACTGTAGCCATTTTACATGACCGCTACACACAAATGAAATAAAACATACTTTAATACATAGGATAACTTGGGCAGACTCATAGCTGTAAGGGAAATAGGACTGGGATATCTGGGCTTGAAAATCAGGAGTCACTGGGCAGCCCTGGTGTAATTCAACCCACGTACTGGCAAATCATGCCTGCACGCCAGGGAGAATTAGGAGACTACTGATATCTTTGCCCCCCCCAAACTCCTGCAAACAACATGATTGCATTTCTACCCAAATATCTCACCTAAAACTTACATATAGAACGTTTCATGAGTCTTAGGCTCAGGGAACATGAAAAGTGGAAACGAAGCAAAAGGAAAAAGCAGGCACTAATACTCCGGAAAGTAAAAAAAGGTTGAATGAAATCCAGGAGAGCGTGTGCCCATAAAGACTATTTTAATGGAAACCACAAAAAATATACAGCTACATTACGGGGTACACAAACCCCCACCAACGCGGCTTGAATTGCGTTGGTGGGGGTCTGTGTACCCCGTAATGTAGCTGTATTTTTTTTGTGGTTTCCATTAAAATAGTCTTTTTTTATGGGCACACGCTCTCCTGGATTTCATTCAACCTTTTTTTACTTTCCCGAGTATTAGTGCCTGCTTTTTCCTTTTGCTTCGTGTCAAGTCATCCAGAAAAAACAGAAGCACGCCCCCTACTGTGAAAGAAGAAACCTGGACAGCCAAAAGGACATTACCAACTCTAACTGTGAGTTATTTTATCACAAGCACATTCTCCATTCTGACATTATATGCTGGGACACTTTATTGTGTGGCCCCTTACTACAGTGCTCGTGGGGGCCCTAGCCCACTAGTCAGATTACAATGGAGCAGTGATTAATACATGATTGTTCTGTGTCCTATGGATTGGCTATCCCTTATCCATTATCCAGGGGGTTTTCATTTCAGGAATCATTATATACATTTATTGAACGTTACAATTTTTGTACTACATATTTTGAGGGTTTTTTTGAGAGCACCACACATTTTTTCCATTTTTCTATGAAAAGTGGACAGGCAGGGGACACTTTAAAGTTCACATGTTATAATGCCGGGCCCCTGGCTTATGGTGCCAGGTAGCTGCCAGGGGCCCACCGTTCCAGTGGTAACCTTTATTGTATAGCCTGGTTACCCCCTTTATCGTATAGCCTGGCACCCCCTTTGGAGGGAAGTATTATGGGAAATGGGGGGGTCCCAGAGTTGAAATGAATGCGGTTCAGCTTGGGGAGACCCTCTGCTTCAATCCTGTTTTAAAAAAAATTTTTTTTATAAAAAGCGAGTGACTTGCTCCTTCAGAATACTGATTTTCATGTTCGGTTAAAGCCTTACTTCACAAATGTAGTAAAGTGCTTTAAAACATTTTTTTGATTTCAACCTTCCCCAGCGATCTCATCTGTCTATCTTAACCTTGTGTCGCCCTGCTCCTTACTTCCCTTCTCCTTTCCCACTCAACCTGTCTTCACCAACCTACTAACACTTCTCTACCTCCTTTGATACCTAACCTACCAAGTCCTACTTCACGTCCCCCTTCACTCCACTTCCAGTCACCACTCCCACTATCTAACTTGCACATTTCTATAGCTTTCTGATTTCCTCACTTCTCCACATTTATTCTTCTTTCTTTCTAGCTCCCTACTTCCTCTCCTCCTTGCTCTCCCCTCTACCACTTCCTTACTACTTGCTGCATCCCTACCCCACTTTAAATTCAAGTCTACTTCCTTACTCCTTCTTATAGTATTGTCTCCTTAAATGTCTCCACTTCGGCTTATTTCCTCTCATCTACTTGCTTTTATCCTCTTACTAACTCCCTCTCTATCACTCACCCTGCCCTTACTCGCTTAATGGTTCTGCCGCTACGGCGCTATACTAATTCCCTTCCCGTATGTCTTTCTATTCTTCCCAGACGCAAAATTCAAAAAGCCCGCGTCGGGCCGGTGAGGTGACTAATCCAGGCCTGCGCGGGTCATCCGGCGCATTCTGGACGCCTTGATGGGCTTACGGCTGTCCTTGGTCTTGCTGGTGACGTCATCTGGTCGCGCCGGTGGGAGCTGGTTCCGCGCCACCTCCAAGATGGCGCCGCTCCTTCCGGGGCACAGCTGTGATGCGTATCCGGGGGGCGGCCATTTTGGAAGACGTCTCTCACCAGTGCGGAGGTGCGTGCGCCCGCTCCTGTTTCCCGCTCACCGCTCTCTTCCTGCTCCTGCGGTTCACTGTGGATTCCCGCCTTCTAGAGCTGCTTCGCCATCTTGTGTCGGGGGCCGCCATCATCAGAAAGGTAGGCCGCAAATTTTCTCACCAGGGATTCAGTTTCAGCGCAGGTTGCTTGATCACTGGACATCTGTAGTTGGGGTGTCGGGGATCACCGCTCTTTCACTCGGGGGTGAGTTTCTTTATTTGGTGACAGCTTCACCGTGGCCGGGGACCAGACCTCAAGTAGGGGGACGAGAACTGGAGGAGAAGCAAAGAAACACAGGTTGCTGAGGCCATGACACCGAGGGATTAGCCTGATACACTACAGGGGTGAACAAAGCCGGGACAGACTCTGGTTATGCATAGTATATGTTAGGTTTTATTCATTCAAGCTCAGGAAGAGCGAGGCAGGAGTGGGGGGGAGTGACCTGCTTCAAAAATCCGCATGGGCCACGCACTAGGGGGGAGGAGGGTGGATCTCCTGGGCCCTAGTGAAGTCCTTTGGGACTGGACGCGGTGGGTGAGTGAACTTCATCCCACGTTTCCTCCGGGCGGTTGGAGAGGAGTCCAGCTTCCCAAAGGCGGTGATCTCGTCAAGGAGGCGACGTCGCCGAGACGACGAGAATTCTACTGTCTTTTGTCTTGTCTAGTGTTTGTTGTGTCCCCCCAGGTGTACCCTCTTGTGTGCTCCCCCTTGTGTATTGCTGTAGGTGGTGAAGTGAGGTATTGCAGTTCGAGAAGAAGAGGAGGTCGGGATTGTGGTCCAGGTGCATCAATCAAGAACAGATATCGGCAGCAAAGTCATCTCATACTTTTAAATGAGTAAGGAACTCAGGCTAGTATCACATAACTTTAAGGGGTTTAACAGCCCGGTTAAACGCAGAATCGCCTTCCGAGATTATAAGCGTAAAGGGGCAGAAATTCTGTTTCTGCAAGAAACACACTTCTCTCAAGACAACTACCCCAAATTCCTGGATAAGGACTACCCGACACACTTTTTGTCTTCCGCGAAAGTAAAAAAAAAAGGGGTGGCCATACTAATTCATAAAAGAATACCGTTCGTACCCGATAGGACTTTCAAAGATAAAGAGGGCAGATTCCTCATAGTAAGAGGTGCAATCCAAGGGTTCCCAATTACTCTAGCAACAATATATGCCCCTAATGAGACGGCCCCCGTTTTTTTCTCTACCTTCTTTGGGAAACTCAACAAAGTGGCCAGAGGTAATATCATTGTCGCTGGAGACTTGAACAGGGCACTACGGGAGGACCTTGACAGATGTTCATCCACTAATATTACACACAGATCTGACATACTAACAATTAAAAAAGGGTTACGTGACTGCCAACTACTCGACATCTGGAGGGAACAACACCAGAGACTGAGAGAATACACCTTCTACTCACACCCACATGACACATATAGCAGGATAGATTACTTCCTTGTATCCAACAGAATGGTCCCTGGGGTCTCTCGCACCGAGATCCATGATATTTCATGGTCAGACCATGCATCTATAGAGCTGCGGTGCACACTAATCCCACTAGACAGACCTAGAGCGAACTGGAAACTAAACGAAATCTTGCTGAAAATCCCAGCCCTACAGGTGGAAATTGGGGAAAAGCTCACACAATACTTCGAGGAGAATGAGGGGAGTGTGGCTACGCACTCCAGACTGTGGGAGGCCCATAAGGCTACCCTCAGGGGGGTCATTATGAATCTGGCCGCTAAACGGAAAAGAGAACGGGAGGGAAAAATTTTGAAGCTAGAGGAACAGCTAGCAGAGCTTTCCTCCCTCCACAAAAAAATAAGAATGCCCACACGTTAACTCAAATACTAGCCACTAAAACTAGTCTTAACCTCCTCCTCTCCGCCCAGGCCGAGAAGGAATTGACCTGGTCCAAGCGGAAATTTTATGAAAAAGCTAACAAGCCTGACACACTACTTGCCAATAAGCTAAAAAAACAAGCTTCCAAACTATCACATTCACGCAATTCGAAACCAAGATGGGGACCTTACCTCCATCCCAGCGAACATAGCAGGGGAATTCAAAAAGTATTACGAAATATTATACAATGGAGATAAGGTAACCCATAATCCGAAAACAAAGGAGGATTTACGGACCTTCTTAATAGAGGCACATTTACCCATTTTGAAGAGATGCGAAAGGGAGGCACTCCAGTCGGACTTCACGATGGAGGAACTCTCTGGGGTCATCAAAGCACTAAAACCGGCTAAAGCCCCAGGGCCAGATGGCTTTTCGAACTTATATTACAATAAATATTTAAAAATTCTAGCCCCCCACATGTTAAAGTTATTCAATGAAATCTTAGCAGGGGCCTCATTCCCAGCACAAATGCTCCAAGCCTCAATATCGGTGATCCATAAACCCGGAAAGGACCCGGCAGACTGTAAGAGCTACCGGCCCATTTCACTGATTAACTTGGACCTCAAAATATACTCTAAACTTATAGCCAACAGGGTGGGTAGTGTTCTTCCCGGGTTAATTCACACGGATCAAGTAGGGTTTATCGGAGGTAGACAAGCGGCAGATAACACCAGGAGAATTATTGACCTAATTGATCTGGCCCAAAAAGAAAAAATTCACTCCATGGTGTTAAGTCTGGACGCTGAAAAAGCCTTCGATAGAATAGATTGGCCCTACCTATCGGAAACACTGAGAGCATTTGGCTTTGAGGGACGCCTCCTGCAGGCCATCCTGGCGTTGTATAAAAACCCAACAGCAAGAGTGAGATATCAAGGTTTCCCCTCAGAACAGTTTGAAATCAAAAGCGGAACACGTCAAGGATGCCCGCTGTCGCCACTACTGTTCGCCTTATGTATAGAGCCTTTGGCGGCACACATCAGAAATAACCCAGATATCTCTGGTATCCCTGTGGGAGACCAAATGCACAAAGCCGCTCTATATGCGGACGATGTCATTCTCACAATAGCCAAATCTCTCACATCTCTCCCAAATGTATTCAACATACTGGGCAAATTTAACCAAATTTCGGGATTTAAGATCAATCAGTCTAAATCAGAAGCCCTCAATATTAATCTACCAAAAGAAGTTGAAAAACTGATTGACCTCAATTTTCAGTTCAAATGGCAACCCTCCGCTATCAAATATTTAGGGGTTTATCTCACAAGGGAGTACAAAACTTTATATAAAGCAAATTTCCCCAAGATCATAAAGACGCTGGGGGAGGATCTCCGAACCTGGATGAAGGGGAGCATCTCATGGATTGGGAGGATACATAGCGTGAAAATGAATCTCCTCCCAAAGATGCTATATCTTTTCCAGAGTCTCCCTATCCCTTTGGTGCAGGCGGACATCCTCTCCCTCCAGTCAAAAATTATAAAATTTATTTGGAACGGGAAAAACCCAAGAATTGCTAAAGGAATATTAAAACGTCCCATTCATCCTGCGGAGGGTGAGCGGTGCCTTGCTTGCAGGCCTACTATAAAGCAGCCCAATTAGGGCAGATTTTCCAATGGCACACAGACCCAAGCCTACGGAGATGGGTTGAGTTGGAGAAGAGATGCTGTGCACCAATTGAAATCCGAAATTTAATCTGGCTACCCAGAGAAGGGGTACGCAAGATGAACAATCCGCTGCAGACCATGGTCAATTCATTATAAGTTTGGGAGGCCACGAAATTCAAATGTAATTTGACTACCAAAACATCATTAATGACACCAATAGTGGGCAACCCAGACTTCGCTCCGGACCTGAATAGCAAAAATTTCTTGATATGGACTCAGAAGGGCTTCTCCCGTCTAAAAGATCTGGAGGGCATAACGACCATACAAACATTTGACCAAATTAAATCCTCTAAGAATATCCCAAACAAATTTTTTAGGTACCTTCAGATCAGAGATTTCTACAATAAAACGCCAATTCGACCGGCGCGAACAAATTTTGAGCAGCTGTGTTCCAGAGATACGGACACAAGGGGACTCACATCTAGAATGTACAGGGAAGTGATCTGCCAGAAGTCGCCCATTGACAATAGACTGAGTTACATGAGACACTGGGAATCAGACCTAGGAGAGACTTTAGAGGACGACGAATGGGACAGAATTATACAGGCGGCGGCGAAAAGCTCAATCTGCACCACATTAAAGGAGAACGCATATAAAGTCCTTATGAGGTGGTATTACACTCCGACGCGCTTAGCGAAATTTGTAAAAGGCTACTCCCCTCTCTGCCCTAAACAGTGTGGGGAAGCAGCTGACCTCCGACATATGTTGTGGTCTTGCACTAAGGGGGCCCCTATTTGGGAACAAATCAGAGATTGGATTCAGCGGATTCTCGATTTGGAGATCCCCCTGGACCCGTGGCTGTTCCTATTGGGCATGCGGATCCAGGGTCTGTCAAATGCGTCGCATAAATTAATCGCGCATTTTGCTACAGCCACAAGATGTGAGATCGCAGCATTATGGAAACAGCAGGAGATACCAATTATCCCTAAGATCAAAAACAGAATTTGGCATGTCTGCCGGATGGAACAATTAACGAGTTTAGTTAATGACTCCGGCACAAATGTTCTAAAGGTCTGGGATCCATGGTTGACCCAGGTAGACATCCCAGGAGTGGACGCCACCTCAATCTTGCACTAATTAAACTAGGTGCGTTCTCCTTTAAGGGCAGATTAGACAACACGACTCAGCGACGCACAGTTAGCAGACCTTCATGTAGTCATAGAATAGGGAAAAACAAATAAAAGAAAGAAACCTCAGAAGAACCTGTCCCAGTTAAAACCCTTAGCTATTGCCTAAAAGGTTGAACAAGAGATATCTAAAAAACTGCACCAGAGCCTGGCAACCTACCACCTCCCTCCCACCCCTAACCTCTTTCCCTGTCCCCTTGTCAAGTTCGTCTGGTCTTGTTTGTAAAGTGTTAAGTGGATGTGTCTTCGAGGCGTCATTACATGTGTTTAACAAAACTGGAAATGTAATAATGGGCTGTGGAACATTGGCTGTATTTGTACTTTCCAATAAAAATTTAAAGTTGAAAAAAAAACAAAACATTTTTTTATATTGCATTGAGTAATGGAAACCCAGGACAGTGTTGGTGCTAGCTAGATATAAACACTCCAGACATGTACCAATCTTTAAACCCTTGGGTATTTAATGTTGGTACAGATAAGAAGCATGGCTTACTCCAACCTGTTTACCCTGTGGTCAAAATATTAGTACAGCTCAACCCCGTTATAGCGCAATCTGCTATAGCGCGAATCCGCTTTTAATGCTGTCTGAGCGTGGCTCCCGATTTAAAAACATCGCCAAGGTTTTATTTTTATATAATATTCAATGCATTATTGCTAACAGACACACGCTGATACACATATATACACACACCCCTACACCATGCGGGAATTGAACCCATGATCTTTCATATGCTGGTGCAATTCTCTAGCTGCTACACCACAGTATTGGTGTGATGAATCTGACTCTATAAACAAACGTAACATCTACTGCACAGTGCAGTCCATGGGTGATCAGGGTTCAATTCCCGCATGTGTATTATATAAAATGTATTCACTGTTGGGCTGTCATTGATCAGAGAAGGGTCATGTGACCCTCCTGCGCTCAAAAGTCAGTCAAATTGAAAGCTTGGGAGAGCGTATGTAAGCACCTCGGAGCCTGATGAAGTGGAGAGAGCTGCAGATGCCGGGTAAGTCCTCGCAGAACCGTTCTTCCTGATTGCGCCGACCATTTCGCGATCCTGGTTATAACGTGCTCATTATGTGGACCAAGAGCACCGCGTTATAACGGGATTCAGCTGTATTAAGGGTTTCATATTTTTTTTTTTCATTTACAAACCTACTTTACATCCCTATCATTAAAAAATATATATATATATATATATATACACACACACACACACACACACACACACACACACACACACACACACACACACACACACACACACACACACACACACAGTTAGGTCCGGAAATAATTGGACACTGACAGAATTTTCATAATTTTGGCTCTGTACGCCACCACAATGGATTTGAAATGAAACAACTGAGATGCAATAGAAGTGTAGACTTTCAGCTTTAATTCAAGGGGTTGAACAAAAATATCGTATGAAACGTTTAGGAATTGCAACCATTTTCATACACAGTCCCCTTATTTCAGGGGCTCAAATGTAATTGGACAAATTAACACAATCATAAATAAAATGTTAATTTTTAATACTTTGTCGAGAATCCTTTGCAGGCAATGACTGAAGTCTGGAACGCATGGACATCACCAAACGCTGGGTTTCCTCCTTTGTGATGCTTTGCCAGGCCTTTACTGCAGCTGTCTTCAGTTGTTGTTTGTTCGTGAGTCTTTCTGCATTAAGTTTTGTCTTCAGCAAGTGAAATGCATGCTCGATCGGGTTGAGATCAGGTGATTGACTCGGCCATTGCAGAATATTTCACTTCTTTGCCTTAAAAACATCCTGGGTTTCTTTCGCAGTATGTTTTGGGTCATTGTCCATCTGTAAAGTGAAGCGCCGTCCAATCAACTTCACTGAATTTGGCTGAATCTGAGCAGACAATATATCCCTATACACTTCAGAATTCATCCGGCTGCTTCTGTCTTCGTTCACATCATCAAAAACCACTAGTGACCCAGTGCCATTGTAAACCATGCATGCCCATGCCATCACTGCCTCCACCGTGTTTTTCAGATGATGTGGTACACAGCAACTCTCTTTTTTAGATGTCCTCATTACACAGACTAATGGGGAGTTACATACTGATCTTTTTAGAAAGGATACATACAGAAATGCCATTTTAAGGGCAGATAACCATCATCCTCCTTCTCTTATTGATGCATTACCTTTTTCACAGAAAGTCCGGGTCTGCAAAATCACGAGCAGGAAGGATAATATTGAACCAGCTATTGGAGAACTACGTAGTAGATTCCTGGCTAGGGGATATCCTCCTGCTGTGTTAGACCGGGCACTGGATAAAGAGGTAAGTGCTACCAAAAATAAGAAGGAGGACAGGCTTGTATTTACCACTACGTACAGTCATAAGCGAAGCAGAGGAAAAGACCTCCCAGCCCGACGCTACAAGCCTGGTAGACAGCGTGTATCACGCGCAGGCTGTATTAACCCCCAGCACATCGGAGACCAACCATGTAGGAATAAGCACTGTAGCTGTGATGAATCCTTGATCACATTGAACGGGAAAACACTGGACACGATGGGCCCTTGGTCCCTCTAAGGATTCATTTTGCTGGGGGTTAATACAGCATGCGCGTGATACACGCTATCTACCAGGATTGTAACATTGGGCTGGGAGGTCTTTTCCTCTGCTTCGCATATTGCTGGTTTGGCCACGGCTGCTCAGCCTGGAATTAAGACTTTCATTATTGACATTATAAGAAGAGGCTTATACCCCGTGAATATGTATGTAATCACTTAATTGGTGATTTGAGAACTGGAGTGCTATCGTTATTTTTTTTTCTAACCATTTATTTATTTATTTTTTGTGGCATCTATTTATTCACATTTTTTCTTTCTGTGGAACATTTTTTTTTATTTCTCTGGAGTGAGTATTCGTGCTATTCCTATCCTGTGTGTTTTTTATTATGGAAGATTATGTAGAAGTGGAGGATGAGGAAGGGGTTACTGATACCTATGCCTTTAACTGTGGAGACACTCACCGTCAGAGGAGGGCAGAGTCAGTTTTTGATGAAGGTGCTAATTTCATCTGTGAAGAGCCTGCTGACTTAATTACCCACTTCCTTACATTGGAAAAACTTATCACAGGACATTAGGTATTGGTGGGACATTACCACTCTTGAGAACTATGCTAGAGTTAAAAGGATTCCGTGAGGCTTACGCTTGAAAAAGGTACCGTCCTTTGGCTTTATTAATAAAGATTTTGAGAATGACTGGAAAGCCATATTAGATCATTGCTCATTTAAGCTAATCAAATTGATCATTAAGTATAAGCTAAATTAAAAAAAAGAAAGTGAGAGCCAATGTGAAAGTCCTACAGGATAAATTGAAAGGTTGCAGAAAAATGGAGAATTTTATTAAATACTAGCTGAGAGACCCGGCGTTGCCCGGGATGTAAATGCGTAATAGGTAGTATTATTTATAACTCGTGGAACAATAGGTGAGTATTTGTTGTAAAGGTTTCGGGGGGGGGAAGAAAGGGGAGCGGGGGGGGGGGAGAAAGGGGAGCGGGGGGGGAGAAAGGGGAGCGGGGGGGGGGAGAAAGGGGAGCGGGGGGGGGAGAAAGGGGAGCGGGGGGGGGGGAGAAAGGGGAGCGGGGGGGGGGGGAGAAAGGGGAGCGGGGGGAGAAAGGGGAGCGGGGGGGAGAAAGGGGAGCGGGGGGGGGGGAGAAAGGGGAGCGGGGGGGGAGAAAGGGGAGCGGGGGGGGGGAGAAAGGGGAGCGGGGGGGGAGAAAGGGGAGCGGGGGGGAGAAAGGGGAGCGGGGGGGGGAGAAAGGGGAGCGGGGGGGGGGGGAGAAAGGGGAGCGGGGGGGGGAGAAAGGGGAGCGGGGGGGGGAAAGGGGAGCGGGGGGGGGGAGAAAGGGGAGCGGGGGGGGGGGAGAAAGGGGAGCGGGGGGGGGAGAAAGGGGAGCGGGGGGGGGAGAAAGGGGAGCGGGGGGGGAGAAAGGGGAGCGGGGGGGAGAAAGGGGAGCGGGGGGGGAGAAAGGGGAGCGGGGGGGGGGGGGGAGAAAGGGGAGCGGGGGGGGGGGAGAAAGGGGAGCGGGGGGGGTAGAAAGGGGAGCGGGGGGGGAGAAAGGGGAGCGGGGGGGGAGAAAGGGGAGCGGGGGGGGGAGAAAGGGGAGCGGGGGGGGGAGAAAGGGGAGCGGGGGGGGGGGAGAAAGGGGAGCGGGGGGGGGGAGAAAGGGGAGCGGGGGGGGGAGAAAGGGGAGCGGGGGGGAGAAAGGGGAGCGGGGGGGGGGGGGGAAGGGGAGTGGGGGGGGGAAAGGGGAGTGGGGGGGGGTGGAGAGCGGTGGGCATATGTATTGTCATAATTTATGTATGGGCATTTCCCCCCCCCCGTTCCCCGTGACTCCCCCCCCCCCCCGTTCCCTGTGACTCGCGCTCCCCCCCCCCGGCGGCCGCTTGGTCCCCCGATGTGCCGTCCTGCTGAGTGAGGCGTGCAGGCGGCTGCAGGAAGCGCCCTGTGTGGGCCTAAGACTCACGCTCCCCCCCCCCCCCGGCGCCCGCTCGATGTGGCGTCTGGCTGAGCGGCGGTAGGAAGCGCCCTGTGTGGGCCTGAGGCTGAGGCGGGACGCGCAGTGGGCCTGAGGCTGAGGCGGGACGCGCAGTGGGCCTGAGGCTGAGGCGGGACGCGCAGTGGGCCTGAGGCTGAGGCGGGACGCGCAGTGGGCCTGAGGCTGAGGCGGGACGCGCAGTGGGCCTGAGGCTGAGGCGGGACGCACAGTGACTTACCTGAGCGGGTGGTAGCGCCGGGGAGGTAAGGGAGCGGCTGGGGTAGGAGGGCCGCGCTTCCCGTCCGGAGCCAGTGCAGGATGGCGCACGTGAGGGGGGGGGAGGGGGGCGGACAGAGGGTGTGTGTGTGTATAGAGCTGCTGTGTTGTGTGTGTGTGTGTGTGTGTGTGTGTATAGAGCTGCTGTGTTGTGTGTGTGTGTGTATAGAGCTGCTGTGTTGTGTGTGTGTGTGTATAGAGCTGCTGTGTTGTGTGTGTGTGTGTGTGTATAGAGCTGCTGTGTTGTGTGTGTGTGTGTGTGTGTATAGAGCTGCTGTGTTGTGTGTGTGTGTGTGTGTATAGAGCTGCTGTGTTGTGTGTGTGTGTGTGTGTGTATAGAGCTGCTGTGTTGTGTGTGTGTGTGTGTGTGTATAGAGCTGCTGTGTTGTGTGTGTGTGTGTGTGTGTGTGTGTATAGAGCTGCTGTGTTGTGTGTGTGTGTGTGTGTGTATAGAGTTGCTGTGTTGTGTGTGTGTGTGTGTGTGTATAGAGCTGCTGTGTTGTGTGTGTGTGTGTGTGTGTGTGTGTATAGAGCTGCTGTGTTGTGTGTGTGTGTGTGTGTATAGAGCTGCTGTGTTGTGTGTGTGTGTGTGTGTGTATAGAGCTGCTGTGTTGTGTGTGTGTGTATAGAGCTGCTGTGTTGTATGTGTGTGTGTGTGTGTGTGTATAGAGCTGCTGTGTTGTGTGTGTGTGTGTGTGTGTGTGTATAGAGCTGCTGTGTTGTGTGTGTGTGTGTGTGTGTGTATAGAGCTGCTGTGTTGTGTGTGTGTGTGTGTGTGTGTGTGTATAGAGCTGCTGTGTTGTGTGTGTGTGTGTGTGTGTGTGTGTGTGTGTGTGTGTGTGTGTGTGTGTGTGTGTGTGTGTGTGTGTGTGTGTGTGTGTGTGTGTGTGTGTGTATAGAGCTGCTGTGTTGTGTGTGTGTGTGTGTGTGGGCCGTCACTCCGCCTCAGGCCAATGAGAGGTGTGCGGGGGCGGGCGACCCAAGGGACCAATGAGATTTCCCCTAGGGACACCGGACATCCAGGCAGGCAAACATACAGTGCTTTCACTAATATAGTATAAGATGACCAAACACTTTTAAGCAACGTGGGTGCTATGGAAAAGTCTCTAATGATTAAGAAACAACAAAAGTTTGATAGGGACAAGATAGACTATGAGAAGCAGCAAGTTTATATATGGCAACGCTACACTACAAACGCACAAAAGCCACAACCAAAATCTGGTTCTAAATATCAGAATAATAAAAAACAAGGTGACTCCAAGAACCCGAATAAATCCATCCTAAAACGCCATGGAAACGCTTCCAGTTTTGAGTCAGATGGTTCTGACTATGAGAGTCGTTCACTAGGCGTTTCCTTTTGTGATGATGATGATAATTGGCGAGTTAGATCTACCTCCCCTGAAACCGACTCTTCACAAAAATCTGTTATGATGCCCTCTCGGAAAGAAGATAAACTTTCATACTCCTTGTTTCAAAAGGAGTCAAAAAACGAAAGAGGACAAGGAGATCATCAAAGAAGAGGAGGGGGGAGGGGGATCCGGTGGATCGAGCAAAAGAAAGAAATATGCATAGGAGAAGTTGTGGATAATGTTATCAACATTTCACATAAGACTCTTACAGATGACCAGATTGCGGTTCTAAATAGAGGTTTAAATTTTGCCCCATACCAAGATTTTAATTTATTCAATACCATCATTGATCTCCAAAAATTAATTCGCAAATTGTCTCTTAAAAAATATTTTAATAGAAAAAAGGGACAACAGAGGTTCCACTATATTCCACTGATAGAGGTCTAGCTGAGAATGTTGATGGTATTGATGTTTCAATGGAGAATTTGGATTTGCATTCATTTCGTGAACAATGTGCTTTATCAGATCTTAGAGATCTTTATGATGAACAAAATCAGGATTTGGAGCCTGAGATCCCTTCCTCATTCAGCTTCTTTGGGCAATTACACTTAGGTCTTAAGAAGAAATCAACCTTTTGCCCTCATATTTTTAACAATCATAATATTAAGACCTTTGAGAAGCTGGTTGAGAGGGATCTCAGGTTATTGGCTAGGGGTATTGTACCCCGGGGGGTTCCCTCTTTAAATAAAACGAATCTGTCAGATATTGACTTCCAGGAGATGATTGCCCTCAGGGAAGATAGGTCTATTACAATCAAAAAGGCTGATAAGGGAGGGGCCATTGTGGTGCTCTCTTCTTCAGATTATCAGGCAGAGGCACTTAGATTACTTGAGGATGTTGAATCTTATACAAAATTGACATGATCCCACATGTGAGTTTTTACACCTTTTGAAAGAGATTCTTGAAGAAGGAAAGGCCCTATTTGTACTTAACACAAAGGAATATGAGTTTCTCTACAATGCCTCACCTATTGTGCCCATCTTCCACCATCTCCCAAAGATCCATAAGTCACTTGTCCGCCCTCCTGGGCGGCCCATTGTGGCCAGTATTGGATCTTTGGGAGATGGGTTATCACGCTACATTGATGGTTTTTTACAGCCACTGGTAAAAAATCTGCCTTCTTTTCTGAGAGATTCTATGGATCTTTTATCCGCTATAAAAAATGTTATGATAGAAAAAATTAAACTAAACATATACTAAGCGCTTAACCTATTAGCCTAACTTAACAATACATGATAATGATGGATAAGTGCTCTAAATGTTGGAATTCCCTTACAAAGATACAACAATAAACTAGTGAATTCTACAGACTAATATAACAAACTGAGAAGACGGCTGCCTAAGGATTGAAAAACCACAAACCTATCCACAAGGTAAGTACAACAATAGCTTAAAAACAAAAATAAAACAAACAATGAAAGAAAACAGAAATAGTCCTTGGCGCACTATCTGGTATATAAACCTGCAGAAAAATGAAGTCCAAAGATCTTGGTAGTGAGGATTGTTGGTCCGGAATCCAATCGTACTCAAAGTCCTCTGAGGTGGTGGAATCAGATTTGTGCGAATGATGCTTTAATGCATGCCAGACCAATATGATTGGGTTCAAAGCAGGATCTTAATGAATGTTGCAGATGTGTTTTGGGGTCAATGTCTTGGAAGGACTGGTGACCACTCCAGATGTGAAGTATTCAGAAATGTTACGTTCTTCCCTCTGAGCAATAATGACCTTCTGTATGTAGACTCTCTAATATGAGGAAAAAGCCTTAATGGACTGGTCATGCACAGCTGCATCTAAAGACTTAGTAAACAATTATTTGGAAGTCTGACTCCTCCTCCCTGTCAGGGAGGGGGAGACAAAGAGCACGAACGAAAGAGAAGTGCCCGATAGAACAGAAAAGTAGCATATTCAATTTAAGCAAAGTGACACTGACAGATCCACAGAAGAGTGTCATCTCAAAGGGGTTATCTTTTGCGCCAGTGAAGAATCACAATAGCTTTGATCTCTTCATGGATGCAAATAGATTCCTCCGCAAACTCACCCTCAAAAGGTTTTTCATGAATAGAGACCAAGCCCCTAGATTAGGACCAACCATTCCACCAGTAGCAGCACAAGAGGTAAATATGGTCCACACGGGTTTGAAACCCAAGTCCTCCTTTTATCCTCACTTTGCAAAGGGCAATCATCTGGAAACATTTTTCCAGATGATCAACACTGATTTTGAGAATCTGACGATTAACAAACAGAAAATAACAGAGAATCTCACAAAACAAGAAAAAACAGCCTTAAAAGAAATCACAGAGAATGAGGAATTAGTGATAAAACAGGCTGATAAAGGGGGAGGAACTGTTCTGATGGACAGGGATAATTACAACAAGGAATCTTTAAGACTACTGGGGGAGGAAGAAACATACACTAAATTAAAGAAAAATCCAATAAATGAATTTACAGATGAGCTGAGGGTCCTGTTGGAGAGGGGGAGGCTCCTGGAGGTGCTAGACGAGGGGGAATATAAGTTTCTATACAGTGACAAGTCAAAGGTACCGGTATTTTACCAACTGCCAAAAATTCACAAAAGTGAAGTCAATCCCCCAGGCAGACCTATAGTCTCGGGGATTGACTCACTAACATCAAACTTGTCACTGTACATAGACATATTCCTCCAGAAATATGTCACTCAACAAAAGGCATACTTAAAGGATACCACAGATCTATTAAATACACTGAGCAAAGTCAGGTGGGAGAAGAATTTCTTAATGGCAACATGCGACGTTGTGTCGCTATATACATCAATAGACCACACAAAAGGATGTAGAGCCATAAAAAGATTTTTATTGAAAGATGCTGACCTAACAGACATACAAGCTGACTTTATTATTGATGGAATCATGTTCATTTTACAGCATAACTTTTTTTGGTACGAGGGAAGTCATTACTTGCAGAAACGAGGAACGGCGATGGGGACCAGGTTCGCCCCTAGCTACGCCAACCTCTTCATGGCATCATGGGAGGAAGATAACATCTGGCCTAATGGAGAGCTTGGGGAGGGCCTGGTCCTCTGGCGTCGGTTCATCGATGACGTGTACCTAATCTGGGGGAATGGAGAAAGTAAGTTACAAGATTTTCTAACAGGCATAGACAATGTAGAACTCAATCTAAAATTTACAAGCGAGTACAGTGACAGGCGAGTGAATTTCTTAGACCTAGAAATATATATAGAAAACGATCAAATAAAAACAAAAACATTCTTTAAGAAAACTGATAAAAATAACTACATCTTACGGACGAGTTGCCATCTCCCGAGGTAGATGGACGGAGTTCCATCAAGCCAGTTCACCCGAATTAAGAGGAACTGTAGTGAGAGGGAAACTTTCTTACAACAATCCAATGAACTAAAGGAAAGATTCATAGAGAAAAAATACAAGGAGGAAAAGATAGATGAGGCTCTACTAAAGATAGATAAATTGGAGAGGGAAGATCTTCTAAAACCTAAATTAAGGGATAAAACGATAAAGAACAAATCAGACTTTGCATTCCTCACTAACTATAATGGGGAAGCCAAGGAAATTAGGAAAATCATAAATAAGCACTGGCCAATACTGAAGAATGACCCAATTTTGGGAAGCGAACTACCTGATCATCCAAATATCATCTTCAGGAAAGCACGAAATTTAAAAAACACACTAGCTCCCAGTGTCCTTAAACAGAAAGCCAAGCCCCAGAACTGGTTACAATCCAATAAAGGTTTTCATGGATGCAAGACATGTAGAGCGTGTCAATTTAAATCGAACAACAAATTGGAGTTTACATCTAACAACACAGGGGAAAGATTCAATATAGAATCCAGTCTAACATGTAGGTCAGACCATGTTGTGTACCTCCTGGAGTGCCCTTGCAAACTACAATATGTAGGGAAGACTGAGAGACCAATAAGAACTAGGATTATCGAACATTTGAGTAGCATCAAGAGATCTCTTTTAACTCACAGTCTCTCCAAACACTTCATGGAGAAGCACCAGGGGGACACGACAGGTTTGACTTACACACCTATAGAATATGTCTCGGGCCACTGGCGGGGGGGGTGACCGCAATCTGGAACTCATGAGAAGGGAGACCTTCTGGATTCACAGGTTGCGGACACTCTCACCCAGGGGACTCAACATGGAAATCGAGATTGCACCCTTCTTGTAACCTGTATAAGATGTAAAATTGCTGATGTGTTGAATTAACCGGTTCTTCTGTCTTTTCCTCCTTCTGCTGTTCTCTCTCACAGTGTGCAACTGCCATCCGTTATCCTTTATTATAAACCACATAAGAACTAAGATGTAACACACTACCTGTCATCCCTAGGTTAGGTTTATTGTTTAGGATTTTATGCCATTTGTATAAACTAGTATCTATATTTATAGACACCCTCATATATATGTGTATGTATTTTTTAAGTTGGTCTGTGATATGAACATGTTGTTTATATTCCATCATAGTATCGGCGCTATAATAATAAGTAAATGTCCTGCAATTATTTATGCCAATCTTACATTATGGAACCCCTTATAATATTAATATGTATTCCCATACTATAGAGAGTTTATATATATATGACGGAGCTCCCCCACTTTTTACATAATTTTGAAGTACCACATTGTACAACCTGTGGTATGAGATTAATTGTGAATTACTTTTTTTTTTTTTTTTTTTTTTTTTTTTATATATCAATTGTGATTGTAATGCCCCCATAGTCCTGTCACGGGAAAAATTCTCTCTCCCTAAAAAACATACCCATGCCCTTTAAATTCATCCCTGGTGGGCTATAATATAATATAGATCACATTACAGAAATTAAGTCTGCCTTAAACCTGTCCCACTTGGAAACTATTCTAACCACACTACTATGAGCCTAAATTCTTAGTGCAAAGAAATAAAACATCATTCGAGCACCAATGATCTAATTGGACCACCCATTCCCTCTAAACATAGAAAATTATTAGTTCCCTTTACCCCACAAGGTGTGGTTAATGACAGGTTAAACCATGCCAAACCTCATATATTTAGGATTCCACTCCTGTTGAATAACGAGCTCCCTTATATATATGGATACAAAAATAGTGCAGACCAATTGATTTTACAAGTGTTTTATTGATTAATTAATTAAAAACCAATTATGGAAGGTATATAGAGATAGTTTAGAGGAGGGGGCGGTACACTCCTGAGGAAGCCACACACCTGGCGAAACGCGTAGAGTGGTAGCCGCCCTGAGAGGAGAGAGGAGAGATCTGGGAGCTGACACTCACACAGCCGCGACCGGAAGTGACGCATCGGGACTAAGCGGAAGTGACGCATTGGAGCAAGCAAGGCGGGACCATTGACCGGTGAGAGAGCTGGAGTCCAAGTCCTCTGCAGCACCTGTATACTCCTGTATATACCCAGCAAAGGGAGCCGAATAGCCCACACAAGAGGGGATCTACGAGGGGACTAGACCGGCGAGACAGCGAGCACCAGTGGAGGTGAAAGGTCACAGAGAGCGGTGGTCCACACGCAGTCACACCGGAGGAGGCGGGTGAGCCTGGAGCTAACCATTTTCTCTCCTCAATCACTATCAATGTGATACATGCCTTAACCACTTGTTTTTATTGTAAGTGTTTATTTTTACCCTATAAAGTCGAGTTTTTTATTGTTACTGGTCTGCACTATGGTATCATTTCTTTTACATATACACTGCTGCTGAGCTGAGAGTTGGAGATCCCACTACCTGGTTAAAGAAATCCTCCTAGCAGAGACCATTGTGTGTCAAAACCGCTCGTTTTTGACTTACATCTTGTAAGTAGGCAACACATAGGAGCCAAGACAGAACACAAATTTATACACCTTTTAAAAACTGTCTGCAATTAGATTGTTTTTTCTTTTTGTTCTATTTCCCTTTATGCTCCCCCTGGATTGCAGTTGGACAATTTTATCTTCAGACACGGGGTACTGCTATGGGGACGTCATTTGCCCCCTCTTATGCTAATTTGTTTGTGGGTCTTTGGGAATCCACACACATTTTCGGTGCTGATAATTCTTTTCGTCATCAGATTATTTTCTATAAACGGTATATTGACGATTTGATTATGATTTGGGATGGGGATTTATTATCACTGCATGCCTTTATTCATACACTTAATACTAATTCTTTAAATCTTAAATTTACTTATGAAGAACACATGAATCACATCAATTATTTAGACATTACTTTATTTATTGACACGACAGGCACTATTCAAACGGACATTTTTAGAAAGCCTCATTCACGTAATACTTTATTGGAAGCAGACAGCAGTCATTCTAAATCATTCATTCGAAGTATACCCAAGGCTGAATTCCTTCGACTAAGACGGCTTTGTTCAAATGACGATTTATTTGAGCATCAAGCAGAGGAATTAAAAACTCGATTTGCTCAAAGAAAATATAATCACACTGATATTGAAGCAGCATATCTGTGTGTCAAATCTACAAACAGGATCGATTTGTTATCGAACTCGTCTGTGAAGTTCAAGAAGAAACATGAATTGGATCGAGTGACGTCTGCTCTATTTGTCACCCAGTTTAGTCGCCAGGCTGAACAGATTCGTTCTATCATTTATAAACATTGGGGGACCCTCACTCTTGATAAGGACCTACATAGTTCAGTTAACCAGGGTCCAGCCATTACTTTTAGGAAATCCAAATCCTTATCTGACTATCTTTCTCCAAGATTGTTTGACTCTAAGAAGTCTAACAAATCTGTTTAAAATAAAAGGTTTTTTTAAATGTGGAAAATGTTGCGTTTGCTGCTATGCGAAACCAATTAAGTCTATTAAGACTATTTATTCTAAAAAGAACTATAGGATCCCATCCTTTATTAATTGTGACTCACAATTTGTCATATACTTTCTTACCTGTGGCTGTGGCCAAGGGTACGTGGGCTGCACTATACGCCCTGTTAAAAACAGAATCATGGAGCATATACGTTCCATTAAAAGAAAAGATTTCATGTTACCAGTTTCAAAACATTTTACTGACTGTCCTTCAGGAGGTCTATCAAATGTTAATTTTTCTGCTGTAGAACTGGTGCCCATGCCCATGAGAGGGGGTGATAGATTAAAGCTCCTCAACCAGCGGGAGATGTTTTGGATCCATTCTTTGGATACATTATCCCCTGCAGGAATTAATACAGAATGGGATCTAGAAAAGGTGAAGGGAAACACAAAATGGATGTGCCCCCTAAAAGAATTCACTTAAATGCACACCATAACAGTGTAAAAATTAACTTTTAATAAATTTACTTAAAACATATATTACCAAAGTAATGTGTAATGTGAATTAAAAATATATTAAATCAACGCTATCAGGCAACCTTGTCGTCAGTTATAAGTTCATACTATCCCATTTAACCACTTAATAATGGTGGGATATGGAGGACACAGATTGCTAGGAGTCAGGGTGTTAACCCCTCTGGAGCAACGGTGAGACCCAATAATGGAAGTGTATAGATGTACACAAGTGAGTGGCCAATGGGTTAAATGTCCAGCTACCTTGCTAGATCAGCCAGCACTGCGCACTATAATGGAGACTTTAGTGTGTTAAAATAAGAGTGCTAGAGTGATAAAGCTGGCAAATGCAGTGATAATGGTAGTACATACACTGCTTGTCCGGGATGGGAAGGGAGCGAAGATAGCAGGGATACACCATGAAAAATAAAAAATAAATGCATACAATAGTGTAATAAGTTCTTTTCAATCTGGATAAAACATGTATGTCTTGGCTCTATAGCAATGCCTACTTACAGCAGGTCAAAAGGTAAAAAGCATTGATCTACACAGCAGGTAGAAAGGTGTCAGGATCTTCAGGAACAACAGCCCAGGTTTACAGCATAAGAAATCAGCACCTCAGCTCAGACGTCAGTAGATGTGAGTGGATCAGAGACATGCAAAAGACAAAATGTCCTGGGGTTTTGTGTTTACCTGGACACAGGTGGGCGGTGCTTTTGAGGGTGTAAACCATATAAGAGTTTGATTAAGACCAGTGAAACTACTCTTTGATAAAGCGCACCATGCGAGAGGTTTCTCTTTTTAATTAGTTATGTCCCAATAAATAATTTGTTATTTTTTCTATTAGCCTCCAGTGCTCGTTTTTTCATAGTTGTGATCCAAGTCTTTTCCTTCCTGCTTACTACGTACAGTCAAGCTGGTGGTTTTATTAAATCTACCAGTCTTAAACACTGGCATATTCTGCAAAATGATGATATATTATCTGAAAGTTGCTGTGTACCACCAATGGTGGCATTCAAAAGAGGGAGGAATCTGGCGGATAGCCTGATACATGCAGATAATGAGGGTAACTACAGAACTCCTCATTTTCTGGAGGGTGGCAGACCGGGTAACTTTAGATGCATGAGCTGCTCGGTCTGTAACAGTCTGACTACCGGTAGTCAATTCAGTCACCCCCCAAAGCGGGAGAATCATAAAAATTAAAAATAGACGCCCCACAGCGTGTGCTCCGCTGCTACAGAGACTGGAACAGTGAAAGACATTATTGCTTGGCACGGCGAATTGGCTGTACTGCTGTTCAGCTGAACTGGAGACCTCCTAAGTACTACCTTGAGGCTGAGGGCTGTACTAACAGCTAACCGATTGGAAGACCACCCAGGCCCTACCCCCGAGGCTGAGGGATTGAGAAGGAGAGAGCCACGACATCTCTATTGGCGTCCGTTGGTGCTTGGGTAACATTAACCCTGAAATGATTGTTTTTTCTATCTAAATGTACGCTTAATACTCACCTTTATTTTGTGGTTACTAATATAATTTTTAATGCACTATGAGCGTTGTGCGCTGTGTTTTTTTGTATTTCTGTTTGCTATTAGGGGGTATTTGAGCCATCCCTGGTGCCACAGCTGCAGACGTTCCATATACTCTACGTGTTTAAAGGTCACCTCTTTTTGTACATCACTATATCACCTCACTTTTATTGATTGTAGTAGCGCACTATATCTTTTCACATTTTCTCACTCCAGATAGGGAGACTTTCTTATTGAGACGTGAAGCATTCTGGATACATGCTTTAAATACCAGCAACGGTATGGGTCTTAATGAGCAACAGAATTTAAAATGCTTCCTTAATAGAAGGTAATTTTTTGTCTTTCTACAGGCATATTTGATCTTGCACCATCCATGGACTCTGCACTTACCTATTGGGAAAATTATCCTTTTTGTGTGGTTTTTTTCCCTTCCCTCCCTCCCCCTTCTCTCCCCCCCCCCCCTAGCTGTGTGTACCCATTTCTGACTAGGTATACACACTAGTATATTCTAAATACTGATGTACTGCATATTCTTATGTGGCATTTCACGGTAACTTTGCAGGATTATACTGATGTCATCAGCAGTATACAGTCACATGTTTTTAATAGTATATTGCTGTATTAGTTTTGTGCACATATGCTTTATGAATATTTTGGTGTGTGGTTTATTTACACTTTCAGGGTGATTTATAGGAGTGTGTCACTCCTCCCTGCTCTGACACTGATCCCATGGCGACGGATACATCTTTGTCCAGCCCTGTGAGTACAGTCTTGATTGGTGCACACCCCCCCTTCCCCCCGACGGGCGGGTCACGCTGACGTCATCATGGGGGAGTGTTCAGTCTGGGGAGAGGTGTGGCTGTGGCTGCATTCCTCCAAGACAGCTCTATGCTGTATTGCCAGGGATTTAGACCTAGACGTCTGACGTCACTAGGGGGCGCCATATGGTAGCTCTGACATCACTAGGGGGCGCCATATGGTAGCTCTGACGTCACTAGGGGGCGTCAACATCCTGGTTATGTGGCAGAGCGGGGAGAGTATCAGGGGGGTGGTATATATTGTGACTGTTTTCTTGTGTTTGGTAGCCTTCACCTTGAGAAAGGCAGTATTAGACTGCCGAAACGTTGGACTTTATGGCATATTAAACCTCCTTTGAGTAAGACCGTGTGCCTGCTTCTTCTTCTTTGTCCGGCTACAGGAAGGGTCAGGAGACAGGGAGGACAGAGGCAGGAGAAACCCATCTGACTCCGGCCTTGCCTGTCCCTACGAATACAAACACACAACCCCTCACTGAATAACATAGCCCTAATCCCATGTAATAATCCTGGGTGTAAACAAAATAATGGTTTTATGAATATTGTAATGGTTTATTAGGGACCTAGGAGGTGGCTAGTGGGGCTGTTATGTGTATTTTTGTTTATTGTGGGTAGTGGGGGTGGATGAACGGGGTATTGGCCCCAAGGATGGGTGTTTAGGCCTACCGGGTGGGGGGGGGGTAGCGGGAGGGGTTAACCCCTTCATTACCTTAGCGGTATTAACCACGAAGTTAAAGAAGAGGTTAAGTCATCCTGCAACCCCCTGGCAAGGCCTAAACACCCACCCAGGGCCAAATACCACCTTCACCCACCCCCGCTACCCACAATAAGCCTGGCACGGGTGTATAACCCCTTCATTGCCTTGGCGGTAATGAAGTTGCCTGTAAATGCATTTTTTATGCATCGGATTCATGCCGGGGGTCTCTGGTGCTGATATTAATGGATATCAGCTCTGGGACACATGCATGTTATTTTCATCGCAGCTTCACCCCACCTTCTTGCCAACTTTTGTGGCGGGACAATTTGGAGAAGAAACAGCAATTTTAAAGTGGCGATCAGCCGCAATAAGCTGATCAGGGCTTATAGAATTGAGCGTGTTTGAAAAACTGGCGATCAGTGCTGAAAAGTGGCTTATCACCGCGTGTCTGCCGATTTTATTTATTTATTTATTTTCCGGCAAAAAAACCCCGGTTATTTTTGCTCTAATCGCCAGCTTCTCTGGGCTTTCTGAATCGCTGTAGGCTTTTTTGGCTATAAACTGGTGATAAGTGGCTTATCGCTGCTTACTGCATGAGGGCCTTAGGGAGGATTTGTTCCTGTAAAGTACACCTAGTTTGGCATAGGATTTGGATGTCAGGGTATCAATGTGCATCCCAAATGTTAAATGGGAGTTGAACTATATGCCCAGATATTTCAAACAAGTAACAGGGGCTAGGATGGTATTAGAGCTGGTTTTTATCTGAAGCTCTGTCATTGGCAGCTTTAGCAATTTAGCTCTGGTCCCAAATACCATTGTTACAGTCTTGTCAGTGTTTAAAATCAGTTTGTTTTGGGAAATCCAGTTTCAAGTCTCAAAAAATCAGATTGAAGTATGTGTTCAAGGTCAGAGAGGCGAGGGCTGCGTGCATATAGGATCAGATCCAAGGCCTCTCACAATAACCTGTTAGGAATATTATTTTCTCATCTATCCGACATAAGTATAAAATATACTCTACCAAGACCCCTAATACAGAGTTACCCACCTTATACGGGAGCAGCTGCCAGACGAGTACAGTAAATGTATCTTATTTCTTTTACCACTGGAGGGCAGCGTGGAGTTGCAAGGAGTGGCGCCCGTAAGGATGACGTGCCAGTTAGGCGGAAGGAGACGCGCACACACTTATGTGAAACGGATATTTTTGGGGAGGGATTTAGTAGTCTGAGTGAGAAAATTGATATTTTGTCACAATGGAAAAATGGAAAAATTAACCATTTAAATATGCACAGATTTTATCCCACGTTTGGAAATTAGGGATGTTGCCTAAAAGTCTGAGAATGCATTAAGTGCCACCCACGGGCTTTAATGAAGCAGCATTTGTGGGATAAAGGGAACAGCATCCTGTATAAAGGTATTTTGGGCTCGATATAAATAATTGAAGCCAAAAACTAATATTAAGTAAATTGAGAATGGAAAAATATTCAGCACAAACGTACAGAATGTGATATTCTGAGAGATCTTACAGATGTTATCAAATCCCACAATGAATATATAGAAAATGTCTGTATAGAACGAGTCAAACAAGAATATGCCAATAAAACGTTTAATTGGGAGATACAGGGGCCACAATTCAGGTCAGTTAGCTGGAAGAAGGGAAGCCGGTCAGCCAGAAGAGCAGGTCCTCCGGTCAGCCAGAAGAGCAGGTCAGCCGGTCAGCTCTGAGATCAGCATTACTTATATCCCCTAAACGTTGTCCCCTGCATGTAATGCGCAGAACAGCCTACACTGCATATACTGTACATGAGATACTTAACCCTTTTTTTTCGCTCGACTCTAATCTGAATGATTTGCTAATTGGTTTGTAATTAGAGAGATATTTGTAGCAGAATCCCATGTATGTTCTTTTTACCTTTTTAGATACCGTTTTGTGTAATAAAAGATATGAGATCAGAGGGGCTTCCTGTTTGCACTCGTGTTTTGGCAGAAGTGTATATGTGACCCTATAAATCTCCCTCACACCCGGCTTGGCAGCGTGACACTAGTGCAATGACCTGGGGAAGAATCACTGAGCTGTTAGCAATAGATACAACGGATAGAAAAGACACTACACATAGGTTGGATTAAAGAGAGTATTTTATTGAAATAATGAATCTCTTTGCTGGTAGGGGCCTGCAGCACATTGCAGAGCAATATAGTAACACGCAGAGCAATGCACTGCAGGCCCCTCCGGCAGCAAAGGAGTGAAGACCAATGCAGGGTGTATAAAGATCACACTGATAATTCATGCACAAAGGGCAATTTGTTGCTGTGATCCAGAGGAAGGCGAAACATAACCCCTGCTGTGCAATGGGGGAAAAAAATTCCTTCCTGACCCCATTAAATGGCGATCGGAGGGTCCCTGGATCACTGCGCAGTGAGATCAGATGGAGCAGCACAGATCAGCGTTGTTATACACAGGGGCACACTCAGTATATAGAGATGTGGGTGATGGGGCCCTTGTGCCCCTGTGTATAACTCACCTGCTCCCCCATCCCCCTGCATATCTATCCCATTCACCCCTTTTCCTCCCGCATACCTCGCAGGGCCGGCCGGCCATTAGGCGGTCGCCTAGCGCGCAAAGGTCCTAGGGGCGCATTAATAATCATTATTATTTTTTTTCTTATTATTTCTAATTTATTTATCTTTTTTTTTAAATTATTATTCTTTTTTTTTATCCAGTATTTTGGCGCCCTTTTGTTTTTATTTTGCGTCGCGCAGGGGTGCGGTCGCACCCCCTGCAGTCCCGATAGCTACGCCACTGTTTATTTTATTATTTTATTTATCTTGTTATTTTTTATACAACTGGGGCACAAATTTTAAGTTTCGCCTCGGGCGCATGAAACCCGTGCTCCGGCCCTGCTCCTTGTTCTCTCTCACCCTCTCACGCCCAATATCCCTATCTCCCTCTAGTACCTGCCCCTCCCGCAGCCTTCCTGATCTTATCTGCCTCTCCTGCGGTCAAACCAACTTCTCAGGGCCCCTAGAATACCCCTGTATCTACGCCCTGGCTCCTCTGCTACCTGCTCCCGGCTTCTTCTCCGCCTAAAAAAGGTGAAGCAGCAGATCTGTCCGCACCTCTCGTATTCTCCTACCTGCTCCTGGGGTCTTCTCCTCCGCCTAAAAAAGGTGAAGCAGCAGATCCGGCCACACCTGTCGTATGCTCCTTGGTCATCGTACACCACGTCTGCCTCCTCGGCCGCCTTGTAGCCCACCTCATTGTTCCACTTGACGCCCGCTTTTTCGTATGCCTCGTCGTCCGCCTCGTAGCCCGCCTCGTCGTCTGGTGGCACAAAGGGCACCACCTTCGTGCGTGTCCTGACCTGCAGGAGACATGAAGTGTTTGTAACCAGGGACAGTGATACTCTGTATCGCAAGAGCTCCTGTGCCACTTATACCCCCTCCGCAATACCACGTTATACCGCCCTCCACAGGGCAAATACCCGTTATACCCACCTCCCCAGGCCCAGTACCCAGTTATACAACCCTCCCAAGGCCCAGTACCCTGTTATACACCCCTCCCAAGGCCCAGTACCCTGTTATACGCCCCTCCCCAGGCCCAGTACCCTGTTATACACCCCTCCCCAGGCCCAGTACCCTGTTATACACCCCTCCCAAGGCCCAGTACCCTGTTATACACCCCTCCCCAGGCCCAGTACCTGTTATACCCACCTCACCAGGCCCAGTACCCGTTATACCCACCTCACCAGGCCCAGTACCCATTATGTACCCCTCCCCAGAAGGTCATATTTCTATTTATCAAAAATACATTGAGTAACCTCTGGTTTTCAGGCATGTCCTAGGGGAGTTATCACAGAGACACAGAAACGTCGCTGAGTTTGGTGAGTAACTCCCTTAACCTCTCAGCAGTTGAATTCCCCATTAGGCGCTTAACACGTTAAAAACAAGCGTTGCTATTTCTCTGCATGAAGTTGCAGGTAATTGGAAGAGTTACACAGTGACGGCTATTTCATCACTCACCTTCTTCTCCCGAAACGGTCTTTTCTGTCTTATTTCCGGCTTCACATCGGATATCCATATCCATTCTTGGCCTCTGATCTGCATGCAAGACAATGCTTTAAGACAGGGTTGCGCAACCTTTTTCCCTGCTCCCCCCTCCCCCCTCCCCACCTTGTCTCCGACGTTCTGATGTAACGACGTCATGTGATATCACGTTGCTATGGCAATGCCACATCATGTGACGCCACGTTGCTGTCGCCAGAAGCCGCCGGAGACAAGGAAAGGGAACTTACAGAGGACTTGCGCGCGATTTCCGGCATTTAATTTAAATGCTGTGGGGATGAGCGAGGGGCCACTGTAAGCGCCGAGCCCCTCCTCCCAAGAAAATGTCGCGCCCCTCGATTTGCACACCCCTGCTTTAAGAGATATTCTGGGACCCTCCAACTCCTCCATCGGACCCTTCCTCATACTCATACTGACTGACCTTGCAGTGCTCTGCCCTGACTTGCACTGACCTGCTATGATGCCTCTCAAAATACCATGCTAACTCATTCTGAACATACATGTGTCCTTTCTACATGTTACTCAGCTTGTATGGGCCACAGACAGCTTTCCCGGGGTCCAGGACTAGTTTCCACCGGGGACCCTCACCCATGGGTCGGCGACCTTGCGAGAACCCACCCCCCCCCCAACCTGTTTTCTCTTGCACTGCCATAGACTACAACATTTCGGCCTGCTGGTCTTTTTCAGGTAAAGTGGCTAAACCCACTAAATCCAGCAAAGAAAGGCCAGCAGCCAAAACATTGTAGTCTGTGGCACAATAAATTATCTTTTTTTATTCAAATCTGTGTGCCCTTTTCCATCAATCTTATTGTATACATTGGATGAAATGCCGGTCTTCCCTGAGACTAAGGGGCACTGGTAAAAGTATCACTAATTGTTTTTTTTGGTATGCAGCAAATCCCCATCATTTTTGCGTTCTCTTGCTCTGCCCCAATCTGACACACCACCTTGCTCTCTCACCCCCCTCTTACACTCCCCCATCACCCTTTCCTTCCCCAAAGGTTGTCCTTTAATCAGATCTTACCCAAATTGTCTCCATCTCACTTGGAAATGTTCTGTCTTTAAGCTGTGTGGCTCCTCTTGATCCGAACTTTCTTAGCTGACCCCTTTAGGTTTCGGCTCCGAGGGTCTAAAAAATAAGCGACTCCGAAAAGATGTGAAATATGCACAAGGGTCCTAAAATATTTATCTAATGGGGCTCTGAGGGGGAGACTTAAATACTAGTTAATATAATCTATTTAACTAACAAATATGATCTATTAAACTAAGAAATATAATGTATCAAACTAAATAAATATCTATTAAACTAATAAATAGAATCTATTGTACTAAGAAATATAATCTATTCAACTAAATAAATATAATCTATTTAAAAACAATACAATAAAAAGCTGGAGAAATGATACGTCAACCAAGCCACAGATTTGATGCCAATGAGCGTTGAACTCCTTGCAGATCCACCGTCAGCTGGTTGTGGCAGAAAGTGGTGACATGCAGTAGAACAGAGTGGTTGAGCTGTAACCACGGCAGTCAGGTCAGAAATCAACACAATATTTTTTGAAATTTAGAATGAGAATGTTCAATATGTCACATTCTGGGCTCAGACCCTGAGCCCTGTCACATGTTAGCAGCTTGTGATAATAGAAGATATCCATATACTGGGATGTGATAAGAGACATGAAGGTCATTTTATACTGGGTCCCATAACCTGCTTTATATGAAGTATCATTTTACACTAATTAGTAGAGATGCTACATTTTGAAAAATAGCGCTTTTGGCGACATTGTTCATTTTCTCTACAAATGATAAATGAAAAAGTTGGATAAAACGTTATATGTGTGTGTGCGCGTGCAATATATATATATATATATATACACATATACATACACACACATATAGTATGTTTATATATATATATCATACTATATGTATATATATTGTCTGTTTTATACACACATACACGTGTGTGTATATGTATGTGTGTGTGTGTGTGTATATATGTGTGTGCGTGTGTATATATATGGTATAACCCAGAGGTGCGCAAAGTGGAGGGCGGGAGATTTTTCGGGGGGGGGGAGGCGCACGGGCGGTTGCAGAGGCCCCGCGCACTTCCTCGAGGCATTAAAATTAAATGCCGGGGGATCGCGTGAGGCCTCTGCAATGCTATTACTTACCTTGACTCTGCCGGCGTCACTCGTGTCCATGGCAACGCGGTGTTAAATTACGCCGCGGGGTCATGTGACGTCACCCTCGTCAAATGCCGCTGCCGGTCACGTGACGCCGCATCAAGGTAAAGGAGGGGGTGGGGGCGCGAGCTCCCCTGGTATAACCAATAAATAATATAGCTGATATAGCAATTTGGTTGTGGCTAGAGAAAGATTATAGTGGCAGTGAGAATTAGTGGCCAGAATTAATAACTAAAAAGTAGCTGTAATAAAATAATAATAAACACTATGCCTAAACACAATAACAGTCCAGAAACTTAGCTCTAATAGCAACATGTTATAACTCAATCATAAAAGGATCCAATTCGGGCATCCTCTGGAGTCCTGGCAGCTCTCTTCGGGGAAACAACCACCTCCTCGATAGATACCTAAACAAAAAAAAAGAAGAGAAAGCGCCCGCTCCATGTGTAAATTCGGTTTAACAATTTCATTTCCTGGACAAGATAAAAATAACAAACTCACAAACATCCGTTTGGTAAAAGCGTTGTATGAGACAGGCTCGTGCTCCGTGGTAATCCGGTGGTCAATCCGGTGGTCAATCCGCAGCTCCAGACTTTGGACGATGACCGGGAAACTCGATAGGCTGCGCCCCTTGCAGTGTGGTCCTCCGGCAATCTGTAGTATGCAGTTGTGATTCCACTCTGTAATTCCGGTGTCTCGCCTTGTTCGCGTACCAACTTCCCTTCCGGCGTCAAGACGGATAGTGTGGCAATAGCAACGAGAAGAATGTACCTACGTGTTTCTTCAGCACACGGCTGATTTCATCAGAGGATAATGCTACAACTCAGTCGTAATGGTTTTATAGTCCTACAGTCCAATTGGTAATGGCATAATAGATCACATATGTTACTGATTTTAGATAATAATAGATTCTTGTATGACACACACACACACACACATATATATATATCTTATACTATATTAGTGAAAGCACTGTATGTTTGCCTGCCTGCCTGCCTGCATGCATGCCTGCCTGCTGGATGTCCGGTGTCCCTAGCGGCAATCTCATTGGTCCCTTGGCCCGCCCGCCCCCGCACACCTCTCATTGGCCTCACACACTCACACCACCCCCTTGGCCCGCCCCCCACACCTCTCATTGGCCTGAGGCGGAGTGACGGGCCAAAGGTCCAAAAAAATAAATAACACACACACACACACACACACACACACACACACCACACACACACACACACACACACACACACACACACACACACACCTCTCTCCCCTCTCCAAATCACCTTTTCCCCCTCCCCAGCGGCATCACCTCTTCCCCCTCCCCAGCGGCATCACCTCTTCCCCCTCCCCAGCGGCATCACCTCTTCCCCCTCCCCAGCGGCATCACCTCTTCCCCCTCCCCAGCGGCATCACCTCTTCCCCCTCCCCAGCGGCATCACCTCTTCCCCCTCCCCAGCGGCATCACCTCTTCCCCCTCCCCAGCGGCATCACCTCTTCCCCCTCCCCAGCGGCATCACCTCTTCCCCCTCCCCAGCGGCATCACCTCTTCCCCCTCCCCAGCGGCATCACCTCTTCCACCTCTTCCCCCTCCCCAGCGGTATCACCTCTCTCCCCCTCCCCAAGCGGCATCACCTCTCCCCGCTCCAAATCACCCCTCCCCGCTCCAAATCACCTCTCCCCCCTCCCCAGCGGCATCACCTCTTCCCCCTCCCCAGCGGCATCACCTCTTCCCCCTCCCCAGCGGTATCACCTCTTCCCCCTCCCCAGCGGCATCACCTCTCCCCGCTCCAAATCACCTCTCCCCGCTCCAAATCACCTCTCCCCGCTCCAAATCACCTCTCTCCCCCCTCCCCGCTCCAAATCACCTCGCTTCCCGCAGCTGCCACGCGGCGCGTAAGATGGCGGACCCCCTTCCTCCCTCGCGGCGCCGAGTCAGATGGTGGCGGCGCTCGGAAGTACAGGTAGGTGTCGCTCCCCCCTCCGGCGCCCAAACGAACTGAGAAAGGGCGCATCAACTGAGGTGTGTGTGTGTGTGTGTGTGTGTGTGTCACTGTCCACTGCCCCCCCCTCCTATCCACTGCCCCCCCTCCTATCCACTGCCCCCCCCTCCTGTCCACTGCCCCCCCCTCCTGTCCACTGCGTCCCCCTCCTGTCCACTGCGTCCCCCTCCTGTCCACTGCGTCCCCCCTCCTGTCCCCCCTCCTGTCCACTGCCCCCCCCTCCTGTCCACTAGCCCCCCCCTCCTGTCCACTGCCCCCCCCTCCTGCCCCCCCCCCTCCTGTCCACTGCCCCCCTCCTGTCCCCCTGTCCCCCCTCACTGTCCACTGCCTCCCCCCTCCTGTCCACTGCCCCCCCTCCTGTCCACTGCCCCCCCCTCCTGTCCACTGCCCCCCCTCTCCTGTCCCACTGCCCCCCCCTCCTGTCCACTGCCCCCCACCCTCCTGTCCACTGCCCCCTCCCTCCTGTCCACTGCCCCCTCCCTCCTGTCCACTGCCCCCTCCCTCCTGTCCACTGCCCCTCCCTCCTGTCCACTGCCCCCTCCCTCCTGTCCACTGCCCCCTCCCTCCTGTCCACTGCCCCCTCCCTCCTGTCCACTGCCCCCCCCCTCCTGTCCACTGCCCCCCCCCTCCTGTCCACTGCCCCCCCCCTCCTGTCCACTGCCCCCCCTCCTGTCCACTGCCCCCCCCTCCTGTCCACTGCCCCCCCCCTCCTGTCCACTGCCCCCCCCCTCCTGTCCACTGCCCCCCCCCTCCTGTCCACTGCCCCCCCCTCCTGTCCACTGCCCCCCCCTCCTGTCCACTGCCCCCCTCTGTCCACTGCCCCCCCTCCTGTCCACTGCCCCCCCCTCCTGTCCACTGCCCCCCCCCTCCTGTCCACTGCCCCCCCCCTCCTGTCCACTGCCCCCCCCCCTCCTGTCCACTGCCCCCCCCCTCCTGTCCACTGCCCCCTCCCCTCCTGTCCACTGCCCCACCTCCTCCTCCTGTCCACTGCCCCCCCCCCTCCTGTCCACTGCCCCCTCCCTCCTGTCCACTGCCCCCCCTCCCTCCTGTCCACTGCCCCCCCCCTCCTGTCCACTGACCCCCCCCCCTCCTCTGTCCACTGCCCCCCCCCTCCTGTCCACTGCCCCCCCCTCCTGTCCACTGCCCCCCCTCCTGTCACTGCAGGAAATGCAGGGGGAGGAATCCATGCCTTTGAGGCGCCCCTCCCCCTCCCTTTGACGCCCCCCCCCCCTCCCTTTGACGCCCCCCCCCTCCCTTTGACCCCCCTCCCTCCCTTCCCTTGACGCCT
>NW_027455729.1:0-31734 GCF_040206685.1 Ascaphus truei
GCCACGTTCCTACGGGGCGCCCTTCCCTCCGTCTCTCTGCGACGTTCCTACGGGGCGCCCTTCCCTCCGTCCCTGCGACGTTCCTACGGGACGCCCTTCCCTCCGTCCCTGCGACGTTCCTACGGGGCGCCTTCCCTCCGTCTCTGCGACGTTCCTACGGGGCGCCCTTCCCTCCGTCCCTGCCACGTTCCTACGGGACGCCCTTCCCTCCGTCCTTGCGACGTTCCTACGGGGCGCCCTTCCCTCCGTCCCTGCGACGTTCCTACGGGACGCCCTTCCCACCGTCCTGCCACGTTCCTACGGGGCGCCCCTTCCCTCCGTCTCTGCGACGTTCCTACGGGACGCCCTTCCTCCGTCCCTGCGACGTTCCTACGGGGCGCCCTTCCCTCCGTCCCTGCCACGTTCCTACGGGACGCCCTTCCCTCCGTCCCTGCCACGTTCCTACGGGACGCCCTTCCCTCCGTCTCTGCGACGTTCCTACGGGGCGCCCTTCCCTCCGTCCCTGCGACGTTCCTACGGGGCGCCCTTCCCTCCGTCCCTGCGACGTTCCTACGGGACGCCCTTCCCTCCGTCCCTGCGACGTTCCTACGGGACGCCCTTCCCTCCGTCTCTGCGACGTTCCTACGGGCGCCCTTCCCTCCGTCCCTGCGACCTTCCTACGGGGCGCCCTTCCCTCCGTCCCTGCGACGTTCCTACGGGGCGCCCTTCCCTCCGTCTCTGCGACGTTCCTACGGGGCGCCCTTCCCTCCGTCCCTGCGACGTTCCTACGGGGCGCCCTTCCTCCGTCCCTGCGACGTTCCTACGGGGCGCCCTTCCCTCCGTCCCTGCGACGTTCCTACGGGGCGCCCTTCCCTCCGTCCCTGCGACGTTCCTACGGGGCGCCCTTCCCTCCGTCCCTGCGACGTTCCTACGGTACGCCCTTCCCTTCCGTCCCTGCGACGTTCCTACGGGGCGCCCTTCCCTCCGTCCCTGCCACGTTCCTACGGGACGCCCTTCCCTCCGTCCCTGCGACGTTCCTACGGGGCGCCCTTCCCTCCGTCTCTGCGACGTTCCTACGGGACGCCCTTCCCTCCGTCCCTGCGACGTTCCTACGGGACGCCCTTCCTCCGTCCCTGCGACGTTCCTCGGGACGCCCTTCCCTCCGTCTCTCTGCGACGTTCCTACGGGCGCCCTTCCCTCCGTCCCCTGCGACGTTCCTACGGGACGCCCTTCCCTCCGTCCCTGCGACGTTCCTACGGGGCGCCCTTCCCTCCGTCCCTGCGACGTTCCTACGGGGCGCCCTTCCCTCCGTCCCTGCGACGTTCCTACGGGGCGCCCTTCCCTCCGTCCCTGCGACGTTCCTACGGGGCGCCCTTCCCTCCGTCCCTGCGACGTTCCTACGGGGCGCCCTTCCCTCCGTCCCTGCGACGTTCCTACGGGACGCCCTTCCCTCCGTCCCTGCGACGTTCCTACGGGGCGCCCTTCCCTCCGTCCCTGCGACGTTCCTACGGGGCGCCCTTCCCTCCGTCTCTGCGACGTTCCTACGGGGCGCCCTTCCCTCCGTCCCTGCCACGTTCCTACGGGACGCCCTTCCCTCCGTCCCTGCGACGTTCCTACGGGGCGCCCTTCCCTCCGTCCCTGCCACGTTCCTACGGGACGCCCTTCCCTCCGTCCCTGCGACGTTCCTACGGGGCGCCCTTCCCTCCGTCTCTGCGACGTTCCTACGGGGCGCCCTTCCCTCCGTCCCTGCGACGTTCCTACGGGGCGCCCTTCCCTCCGTCCCTGCGACGTTCCTACGGGGCGCCCTTCCCTCCGTCCCTGCGACGTTCCTACGGGGCGCCCTTCCCTCCGTCCCTGCGACGTTCCTACGGGGCGCCCTTCCCTCCGTCCCTGCGACGTTCCTACGGGACGCCCTTCCCTCCGTCCCTGCGACGTTCCTACGGGGCGCCCTTCCCTCCGTCCCTGCGACGTTCCTACGGGGCGCCCTTCCCTCCGTCCCTGCGACGTTCCTACGGGGCGCCCTTCCCTCCGTCCCTGCGACGTTCCTACGGGACGCCCTTCCCTCCGTCCCTGCGACGTTCCTACGGGGCGCCCTTCCCTCCGTCCCTGCCACGTTCCTACGGGACGCCCTTCCCTCCGTCCCTGCGACGTTCCTACGGGGCGCCTTCCCTCCGTCTCTGCGACGTTCCTACGGGGCGCCCTTCCTCCGTCCCTGCCACGTTCCTACGGGGCGCCCTTCCCTCCGTCCCTGCCACGTTCCTACGGGGCGCCCTTCCCTCCGTCCCTGCGACGTTCCTACGGGGCGCCCTTCCCTCCGTCTCTCTGCGACGTTCCTACGGGGCGCCCTTCCCTCCATCTCTCTGCGACGTTCCTACGGGGCGCCCTTCCCTCCGTCCCTGCGACGTTCCTACGGGGCGCCCTTCCCTCCGTCCCTGCGACGTTCCTACGGGGCGCCCTTCCCTCCGTCCCTGCGACGTTCCTACGGGGCGCCCTTCCCTCCGTCTCTCTGCGACGTTCCTACGGGACGCCCTTCCCTCCGTCTCTGCGACGTTCCTACGGGGCGCCCTTCCCTCCGTCCCTGCGACGTTCCTACGGGGCGCCCTTCCCTCCGTCCCTGCGACGTTCCTACGGGGCGCCCTTCCCTCCATCTCTCTGCGACGTTCCTACGGGACGCCCTTCCCTCCGTCTCTGCGACGTTCCTACGGGGCGCCCTTCCCTCCGTCCCTGCGACGTTCCTACGGGGCGCCCTTCCCTCCGTCCCTGCCACGTTCCTACGGGGCGCCCTTCCCTCCGTCCCTGCCACGTTCCTACGGGACGCCCTTCCCTCCGTCCCTGCGACGTTCCTACGGGGCGCCCTTCCCTCCGTCTCTCTGCGACGTTCCTACGGGGCGCCCTTCCCTCCATCTCTCTGCGACGTTCCTACGGGACGCCCTTCCCTCCGTCCCTGCGACGTTCCTACGGGGCGCCCTTCCCTCCATCTCTCTGCGACGTTCCTACGGGACGCCCTTCCCTCCGTCTCTGCGACGTTCCTACGGGGCGCCCTTCCCCCCGTCCCTGCGACGTTCCTACGGGGCGCCCTTCCCTCCGTCCCTGCGACGTTCCTACGGGGCGCCCTTCCCTCCGTCCCTGCGACGTTCCTACGGGGCGCCCTTCCCTCCGTCCATGCGACGTTCCTACGGGACGCCCTTCCCTCCGTCCCTGCCACGTTCCTACGGGACGCCCTTCCCTCCGTCCCTGCGACGTTCCTACGGGGCGCCCTTCCCTCCGTCCCTGCGACGTTCCTACGGGGCGCCCTTCCCTCCGTCCCTGCGACGTTCCTACGGGGCGCCCTTCCCCCCGTCCCTGCGACGTTCCTACGGGGCGCCCTTCCCTCCGTCCCTGCGACGTTCCTACGGGGCGCCCTTCCCTCCGTCCCTGCGACGTTCCTACGGGGCGCCCTTCCCTCCGTCTCTGCGACGTTCCTACGGGGCGCCCTTCCCTCCGTCCCTGCGACGTTCCTACGGGACGCCCTTCCCTCCGTCCCTGCGACGTTCCTACGGGGCGCCCTTCCCTCCGTCCCTGCGACGTTCCTACGGGGCGCCCTTCCCTCCGTCCCTGCGACGTTCCTACGGGACGCCCTTCCCTCCGTCTCTGCCACGTTCCTACGGGACGCCCTTCCCTCCGTCTCTGCCACGTTCCTACGGGACGCCCTTCCCTCCGTCTCTGCCACGTTCCTACGGGACGCCCTTCCCTCCGTCTCTGCGACGTTCCTACGGGACGCCCTTCCCTCCGTCTCTGCGACGTTCCTACGGGACGCCCTTCCCTCCGTCTCTGCGACGTTCCTACGGGGCGCCCTTCCCTCCGTCCCTGCGACGTTCCTACGGGACGCCCTTCCCTCCGTCCCTGCGACGTTCCTACGGGGCGCCCTTCCCTCCGTCCCTGCGACGTTCCTACGGGGCGCCCTTCCCTCCGTCCCTGCGACGTTCCTACGGGCGCCCTTCCCTCCGTCCCTGCGACGTTCCTACGGGGCGCCCTTCCCTCCGTCTCTGCGACGTTCCTACGGGGCGCCCTTCCCTCCGTCCCTGCGACGTTCCTACGGGGCGCCCTTCCCTCCGTCCCTGCCACGTTCCTACGGGGCGCCCTTCCCTCCGTCCCTGCCACGTTCCTACGGGGCGCCCTTCCCTCCGTCCCTGCGACGTTCCTACGGGACGCCCTTCCCTCCGTCCCTGCGACGTTCCTACGGGGCGCCCTTCCCTCCGTCCCTGCGACGTTCCTACGGGGCGCCCTTCCCTCCGTCTCTCTGCGACGTTCCTACGGGGCGCCCTCTCCTCCGTCTCTGCGACGTTCCTACGGGACGCCCTTCCCTCCGTCCCTGCGACGTTCCTACGGGGCGCCCTTCCCTCCGTCCCTGCGACGTTCCTACGGGACGCCCTTCCCTCCGTCTCTCTGCGACGTTCCTACGGGACGCCCTTCCCTCCGTCTCTGCGACGTTCCTACGGGACGCCCTTCACTCCGTCCCTGCGACGTTCCTACGGGGCGCCCTTCCCTCCGTCTCTGCGACGTTCCTACGGGGCGCCCTTCCCTCCGTCCCTGCCACGTTCCTACGGGGCGCCCTTCCCTCCGTCCCTGCGACGTTCCTACGGGGCGCCCTTCCCTCCGTCTCTGCGACGTTCCTACGGGGCGCCCTTCCCTCCGTCCCTGCGACGTTCCTACGGGACGCCCTTCCCTCCGTCCCTGCCACGTTCCTACGGGACGCCCTTCCCTCCGTCTCTGCGACGTTCCTACGGGGCGCCCTTCCCTCCGTCCCTGCCACGTTCCTACGGGGCGCCCTTCCCTCCGTCCCTGCGACGTTCCTACGGGACGCCCTTCCCTCCGTCCCTGCGACGTTCCTACGGGACGCCCTTCCCTCCGTCCCTGCGACGTTCCTACGGGACGCCCTTCCCTCCGTCCCTGCGACGTTCCTACGGGGCGCCCTTCCCTCCGTCCCTGCGATGTTCCTACGGGGCGCCCTTCCCCCCGTCCCTGCGACGTTCCTACGGGGCGCCCTTCCCTCCGTCCCTGCGACGTTCCTACGGGGCGCCCTTCCCTCCGTCCCTGCGACGTTCCTACGGGGCGCCCTTCCCTCCGTCTCTGCGACGTTCCTACGGGGCGCCCTTCCCTCCGTCCCTGCGACGTTCCTACGGGGCGCCCTTCCCTCCGTCTCTGCCACGTTCCTACGGGGCGCCCTTCCCTCCGTCCCTGCGACGTTCCTACGGGGCGCCCTTCCCTCCGTCCCTGCCACGTTCCTACGGGACGCCCTTCCCTCCGTCCCTGCCACGTTCCTACGGGGCGCCCTTCCCTCCGTCTCTGCGACGTTCCTACGGGACGCCCTTCCCTCCGTCCCTGCGACGTTCCTACGGGGCGCCCTTCCCTCCGTCCCTGCCACGTTCCTACGGGACGCCCTTCCCTCCGTCCCTGCCACGTTCCTACGGGGCGCCCTTCCCTCCGTCCCTGCCACGTTCCTACGGGACGCCCTTCCCTCCGTCCCTGCGACGTTCCTACGGGGCGCCCTTCCCTCCGTCTCTGCGACGTTCCTACGGGGCGCCCTTCCCTCCGTCTCTCTGCGACGTTCCTACGGGCGCCCTTCCCTCCGTCCCTGCGACGTTCCTACGGGGCGCCCTTCCCTCCGTCTCTGCCACGTTCCTACGGGGCGCCCTTCCCTCCGTCTCTCTGCGACGTTCCTACGGGGCGCCCTTCCCTCCGTCCCTGCGACGTTCCTACGGGACGCCCTTCCCTCCGTCCCTGCGACGTTCCTACGGGGCGCCCTTCCCTCCGTCTCTGCGACGTTCCTACGGGGCGCCCTTCCCTCCGTCCCTGCCACGTTCCTACGGGACGCCCTTCCCTCCGTCCTTGCGACGTTCCTACGGGGCGCCCTTCCCTCCGTCCCTGCGACGTTCCTACGGGACGCCCTTCCCACCGTCCCTGCCACGTTCCTACGGGGCGCCCTTCCCTCCGTCTCTGCGACGTTCCTACGGGACGCCCTTCCCTCCGTCCCTGCGACGTTCCTACGGGGCGCCCTTCCCTCCGTCCCTGCCACGTTCCTACGGGACGCCCTTCCTCCGTCCCTGCCACGTTCCTACGGACGCCCTTCCCTCCGTCTCTGCGACGTTCCTACGGGGCGCCCTTCCCTCCGTCCCTGCGACGTTCCTACGGGGCGCCCTTCCCTAAGTCCCTGCGACGTTCCTACGGGGCGCCCTTCCCTCCGTCCCTGCGACGTTCCTACGGGGCGCCCTTCCCTCCGTCCCTGCGACGTTCCTACGGGACGCCCTTCCCTCCGTCCCTGCGACGTTCCTACGGGGCGCCCTTCCCTCCGTCTCTGCGACGTTCCTACGGGGCGCCCTTCCCACCGTCCCTGCGACGTTCCTACGGGGCGCCCTTCCCTCCGTCCCTGCCACGTTCCTACGGGGCGCCCTTCCCTCGTCTCTGCGACGTTCCTACGGGGCGCCCTTCCCTCCGTCTCTCTGCGACGTTCCTACGGGCGCCCTTCCCCTCCGTCCCTGCGACGTTCCTACGGGGCGCCCTTCCCTCCGTCTCTGCACGTTCCTACGGGGCGCCCTTCCCTCCGTCTCTCTGCGACGTTCCTACGGGCGCCCTTCCTCCGTCCCTGCGACGTTCCTACGGGACGCCCTTCCCTCCGTCCCTGCGACGTTCCTACGGGGCGCCCTTCCCTCCGTCTCTGCGACGTTCCTACGGGCGCCCTTCCTCCGTCCCTGCCACGTTCTACGGGACGCCCTTCCCTCCGTCCTTGCGACGTTCCTACGGGGCGCCCTTCCCTCCGTCCCTGCGACGTTCCTACGGGACGCCCTTCCCACCGTCCCTGCCACGTTCCTACGGGGCGCCCTTCCCTCCGTCTCTGCGACGTTCCTACGGGACGCCCTTCCTCCGTCCCTGCGACGTTCCTACGGGCGCCTTCCCTCCGTCCCTGCCACGTTCCTACGGGACGCCCTTCCCTCCGTCCCTGCCACGTTCCTACGGGACGCCCTTCCCTCCGTCTCTGCGACGTTCCTACGGGGCGCCCTTCCCTCCGTCCCTGCGACGTTCCTACGGGGCGCCCTTCCCTAGTCCCTGCGACGTTCCTACGGGCGCCCTTCCCTCCGTCCCTGCGACGTTCCTACGGGGCGCCCTTCCCTCCGTCCCTGCGACGTTCCTACGGGACGCCCTTCCCTCCGTCCCTGCGACGTTCCTACGGGCGCCCTTCCCTCCGTCTCTGCGACGTTCCTACGGGGCGCCCTTCCCACCGTCCCTGCGACGTTCCTACGGGGCGCCCTTCCCTCCGTCCCTGCCACGTTCCTACGGGGCGCCCTTCCCTCCGTCTCTGCGACGTTCCTACGGGACGCCCTTCCCTCCGTCCCTGCGACGTTCCTACGGGGCGCCCTTCCCTCCGTCCCTGCGACGTTCCTACGGGGCGCCCTTCCCTCCGTCCCTGCGACGTTCCTACGGGGCGCCCTTCCCTCCGTCCCTGCGACGTTCCTACGGGGCGCCCTTCCCTCCGTCTCTGCGACGTTCCTACGGGGCGCCCTTCCCTCCGTCTCTGCGACGTTCCTACGGGACGCCCTTCCCTCCGTCCCTGCGACGTTCCTACGGGGCGCCCTTCCCACCGTCCCTGCCACGTTCCTACGGGGCGCCCTTCCCTCCGTCTCTCTGCGACGTTCCTACGGGACGCCCTTCCCTCCGTCCCTGCGACGTTCCTACGGGGCGCCCTTCCCTCCGTCCCTGCGACGTTCCTACGGGACGCCCTTCCCTCCGTCTCTGCGACGTTCCTACGGGGCGCCCTTCCCTCCGTCCCTGCCACGTTCCTACGGGGCGCCCTTCCCTCCGTCTCTGCGACGTTCCTACGGGGCGCCTTCCCTCCGTCTCTGCGACGTTCTACGGGGCGCCCTTCCCTCCGTCCCTGCGACGTTCCTACGGGGCGCCCTTCCCTCCGTCCCTGCGACGTTCCTACGGGGCGCCCTTCCCTCCGTCTCTGCGACGTTCCTACGGGGCGCCCTTCCCTCCGTCTCTGCGACGTTCCTACGGGGCGCCCTTCCCTCCGTCTCTGCGACGTTCCTACTGGGCGCCCTTCCCTCCGTCCCTGCCACGTTCCTACGGGGCGCCCTTCCCTCCGTCCCTGCCACGTTCCTACGGGGCGCCCTTCCCTCCGTCCCTGCGACGTTCCTACGGGGCGCCCTTCCCTCTGTCCCTGCGACGTTCCTACGGGACGCCCTTCCCTCCGTCCCTGCGACGTTCCTACGGGGCGCCCTTCCCTCCGTCTCTCTGCGACGTTCCTACGGGGCGCCCTTCCCTCCGTCTCTGCGACGTTCCTACGGGGCGCCCTTCCCTCCGTCCCTGCGACGTTCCTACAGGGCGCCCTTCCCTCCGTCCCTGCGACGTTCCTACAGGGCGCCCTTCCCTCCGTCCCTGCGACGTTCCTACGGGGCGCCCTTCCCTCCGTCTCTGCGACGTTCCTACGGGGCGCCCTTCCCTCCGTCTCTGCGACGTTCCTACGGGACGCCCTTCCCTCCGTCCCTGCGACGTTCCTACGGGACGCCCTTCCCTCCGTCCCTGCGACGTTCCTACGGGGCGCCCTTCCCTCCGTCCCTGCGACGTTCCTACGGGACGCCCTTCCCTCCGTCCCTGCGACGTTCCTACGGGGCGCCCTTCCCTCCGTCCCTGCCACGTTCCTACGGGGCGCCCTTCCCTCCGTCCCTGCGACGTTCCTACGGGACGCCCTTCCCTCCGTCCCTGCGACGTTCCTACGGGGCGCCCTTCCCTCCGTCCCTGCGACGTTCCTACGGGACGCCCTTCCCTCCGTCCCTGCGACGTTCCTACGGGGCGCCCTTCCCTCCGTCCCTGCCACGTTCCTACGGGACGCCCTTCCCTCCGTCCCTGCGACGTTCCTACGGGGCGCCCTTCCCTCCGTCCCTGCGACGTTCCTACGGGACGCCCTTCCCTCCGTCCCTGCGACGTTCCTACGGGGCGCCCTTCCCTCCGTCTCTGCGACGTTCCTACGGGGCGCCCTTCCCTCCGTCCATGCGACGTTCCTACGGGCGCCCTTCCCTCCGTCTCTCTGCGACGTTCCTACGGGACGCCCTTCCCTCCGTCCCTGCGACGTTCCTACGGGGCGCCCTTCCCTCCGTCCCTGCGACGTTCCTACGGGGCGCCCTTCCCTCCGTCTCTGCGACGTTCCTACGGGGCGCCCTTCCCTCCGTCCCTGCGACGTTCCTACGGGGCGCCCTTCCCTCCGTCCCTGCGACGTTCCTACGGGACGCCCTTCCCTCCGTCTCTGCGACGTTCCTACGGGGCGCCCTTCCCTCCGTCCCTGCGACGTTCCTACGGGGCGCCCTTCCCTCCGTCCCTGCGACGTTCCTACGGGGCGCCCTTCCCTCCGTCCCTGCGACGTTCCTACGGGGCGCCCTTCCCTCCGTCCCTGCCACGTTCCTACGGGGCGCCCTTCCCTCCGTCCCTGCGACGTTCCTACGGGACGCCCTTCCCTCCGTCCCTGCGACGTTCCTACGGGGCGCCCTTCCCTCCGTCTCTGCGACGTTCCTACGGGGCGCCCTTCCCTCCGTCCCTGCGACGTTCCTACGGGACGCCCTTCCCTCCGTCCCTGCGACGTTCCTACGGGGCGCCCTTCCCTCCGTCCCTGCGACGTTCCTACGGGGCGCCCTTCCCTCCGTCCCTGCGACGTTCCTACGGGCGCCCTTCCCTCCGTCTCTGCGACGTTCCTACGGGGCGCCCTTCCCTCCGTCCCTGCGACGTTCCTACGGGGCGCCCTTCCCTCCGTCCCTGCGACGTTCCTACGGGGCGCCCTTCCCTCCGTCTCTGCGACGTTCCTACGGGGCGCCCTTCCCTCCGTCTCTGCGACGTTCCTACGGGGCGCCCTTCCCTCCGTCTCTGCGACGTTCCTACGGGGCGCCCTTCCCTCCGTCCCTGCGACGTTCCTACGGGGCGCCCTTCCCTCCGTCTCTGCGACGTTCCTACGGGACGCCCTTCCCTCCGTCCCTGCGACGTTCCTACGGGCGCCCTTCCCTCCGTCCCTGCGACGTTCCTACGGGACGCCCTTCCCTGCGACGTTCCTACGGGGCGCCCTTCCCTCCGTCCCTGCCACGTTCCTACGGGGCGCCCTTCCCTCCGTCCCTGCGACGTTCCTACGGGGCGCCCTTCCCTCCGTCCCTGCGACGTTCCTACGGGGCGCCCTTCCCTCCGTCCCTGCGACGTTCCTACGGGACGCCCTTCCCTCCGTCCCTGCGACGTTCCTACGGGACGCCCTTCCCTCCGTCCCTGCGACGTTCCTACGGGGCGCCCTTCCCTCCGTCCCTGCGACGTTCCTACGGGACGCCCTTCCCTCCGTCCCTGCGACGTTCCTACGGGGCGCCCTTCCCTCCGTCTCTGCGACGTTCCTACGGGGCGCCCTTCCCTCCGTCCCTGCGACGTTCCTACGGGACGCCCTTCCCTCCGTCCCTGCGACGTTCCTACGGGACGCCCTTCCCTCCGTCCCTGCGACGTTCCTACGGGGTGCCCTTCCCTCCGTCCCTGCGACGTTCCTACGGGGCGCCCTTCCCTCCGTCCCTGCGACGTTCCTACGGGGCGCCCTTCCCTCCGTCTCTGCGACGTTCCTACGGGGCGCCCTTCCCTCCGTCCCTGCGACGTTCCTACGGGGCGCCCTTCCCTCCGTCCCTGCGACGTTCCTACAGGGCGCCCTTCCCTCCGTCCCTGCGACGTTCCTACGGGGCGCCCTTCCCTCCGTCCCTGCGACGTTCCTACGGGACGCCCTTCCCTCCGTCTCTGCGACGTTCCTACGGGGCGCCCTTCCCTCCGTCTCTCTGCGACGTTCCTACGGGGCGCCCTTCCCTCCGTCCCTGCGACGTTCCTACGGGACGCCCTTCCCTCCGTCTCTGCGACGTTCCTACGGGGCGCCCTTCCCTCCGTCTCTCTGCGACGTTCCTACGGGGCGCCCTTCCCTCCGTCCCTGCGACGTTCCTACGGGACGCCCTTCCCTCCGTCCCTGCGACGTTCCTACGGGGCGCCCTTCCCTCCGTCTCTCTGCGACGTTCCTACGGGGCGCCCTTCCCTCCGTCTCTGCGACGTTCCTACGGGGCGCCCTTCCCTCCGTCCCTGCGACGTTCCTACGGGGCGCCCTTCCCTCCGTCCCTGCGACGTTCCTACGGGGCGCCCTTCCCTCCGTCTCTGCGACGTTCCTACGGGGCGCCCTTCCCTCCGTCCCTGCGACGTTCCTACGGGGCGCCCTTCCCTCCGTCTCTGCGACGTTCCTACGGGACGCCCTTCCCTCCGTCCCTGCGACGTTCCTACGGGGCGCCCTTCCCTCCGTCTCTGCGACGTTCCTACGGGGCGCCCTTCCCTCCGTCCCTGCGACGTTCCTACGGGACGCCCTTCCCTCCGTCCCTGCGACATCCCTACGGGACGCCCTTCCCTCCGTCCCTGCGACGTTCCTACGGGACGCCCTTCCCTCCGTCCCTGCGACGTTCCTACGGGGCGCCCTTCCCTCCGTCTCTGCGACGTTCCTACGGGGCGCCCTTCCCTCCGTCCCTGCGACGTTCCTACGGGACGCCCTTCCCTCCGTCCCTGCCACGTTCCTACGGGGCGCCCTTCCCTCCGTCCCTGCGACATCCCTACGGGACGCCCTTCCCTCCGTCTCTGCGACGTTCCTACGGGGCGCCCTTCCCTCCGTCCCTGCGACGTTCCTACGGGACGCCCTTCCCTCCGTCTCTGTGACGTTCCTACGGGGCGCCCTTCCCTCCGTCCCTGCCACGTTCCTACGGGGCGCCCTTCCCTCCGTCCCTGCCACGTTCCTACGGGGCGCCCTTCCCTCCGTCCCTGCGACGTTCCTACGGGGCGCCCTTCCCTCCGTCCCTGCGACGTTCCTACGGGGCGCCCTTCCCTCCGTCTCTGCGACGTTCCTACGGGGCGCCCTTCCCTCCGTCCCTGCGACGTTCCTACGGGGCGCCCTTCCCTCCGTCCCTGCGACGTTCCTACGGGGCGCCCTTCCCTCCGTCTCTCTGCGACGTTCCTACGGGGCGCCCTTCCCTCCGTCCCTGCGACGTTCCTACGGGACGCCCTTCCCTCCGTCCCTGCGACGTTCCTACGGGGCGCCCTTCCCTCCGTCCCTGCGACGTTCCTACGGGACGCCCTTCCCTCCGTCCCTGCGACGTTCCTACGGGGCGCCCTTCCCTCTGTCCCTGCGACGTTCCTACGGGGCGCCCTTCCCTCCGTCCCTGCGACGTTCCTACGGGACGCCCTTCCCTCCGTCCCTGCCACGTTCCTACGGGGCGCCCTTCCTCCGTCCCTGCGACGTTCCTACGGGACGCCCTTCCCTCCGTCCCTGCGACGTTCCTACGGGGCGCCCTTCCCTCCGTCTCTGCGACGTTCCTACGGGGCGCCCTTCCCTCCGTCCCTGCGACGTTCCTACGGGCGCCCTTCCCTCCGTCTCTCTGCGACGTTCCTACGGGGCGCCCTTCCCTCCGTCCCTGCGACGTTCCTACGGGACGCCCTTCCCTCCGTCTCTCTGCGACGTTCCTACGGGACGCCCTTCCCTCCGTCCCTGCGACGTTCCTACGGGCGCCTTCCCACCGTCCCTGCGACGTTCCTACGGGACGCCCTTCCCTCCGTCCCTGCGACGTTCCTACGGGGCGCCCTTCCCTCCGTCCCTGCGACGTTCCTACGGGGCGCCCTTCCCTCCGTCCCTGCGACGTTCCTACGGGCGCCCTTCCCACCGTCCCTGCGACGTTCCTACGGGACGCCCTTCCCTCCGTCCCTGCGACGTTCCTACGGGGCGCCCTTCCCTCCGTCTCTGCGACGTTCCTACGGGGCGCCCTTCCCTCCGTCCCTGCGACGTTCCTACGGGGCGCCCTTCCCCTCCGTCTCTCTGCGACGTTCCTACGGGGCGCCCTTCCCTCCGTCCCTGCGACGTTCCTACGGGCGCCCTTCCCTCCGTCCCTGCGACGTTCCTACGGGACGCCCTTCCCTCCGTCCCTGCGACGTTCCTACGGGCGCCTCTACCCTCCGTCCCTGCGACGTTCCTACGGGGCGCCCTTCCCTCCGTCCCTGCGACGTTCCTACGGGGCGCCCTTCCCTCCGTCCCTGCGACGTTCCTACGGGACGCCCTTCCCTCCGTCCCTGCGACGTTCCTACGGGGCGCCCTTCCCTCCGTCCCTGCCACGTTCCTACGGGACGCCCTTCCCTCCGTCCCTGCGACGTTCCTACGGGACGCCCTTCCCTCCGTCCCTGCCACGTTCCTACGGGGCGCCCTTCCCTCCGTCCCTGCGACGTTCCTACGGGCGCCCTCCCTCCGTCCCTGCGACGTTCCTACGGGACGCCCTTCCCTCCGTCTGCGACGTTCCTACGGGGCGCCCTTCCCTCCGTCCCTGCGACGTTCCTACGGGACGCCCTTCCCTCGTCCCTGCGACGTTCCTACGGGCGCCCTTCCCACCGTCCCTGCGACGTTCCTACGGGGCGCCCTTCCCTCCGTCTCTGCGACGTTCCTACGGGACGCCTTCCCTCCGTCCCTGCGACGTTCCTACGGGGCGCCCTTCCCACCGTCCCTGCCACGTTCCTACGGCGCCCTTACGGGGCGCCCTTCCCTCCGTCTCTCTGCGACGTTCCTACGGGACGCCCTTCCCTCCGTCCCTGCGACGTTCCTACGGGGCGCCCTTCCCTCCGTCTCTGCGACGTTCCTACGGGGCGCCCTTCCCTCCGTCCCTGCGACGTTCCTACGGGACGCCCTTCCCTCCGTCCCTGCGACGTTCCTACGGGGCGCCCTTCCCTCCGTCTCTGCGACGTTCCTACGGGGCGCCCTTCCCTCCGTCCCTGCCACGTTCCTACGGGGCGCCCTTCCCTCCGTCCCTGCGACGTTCCTACGGGGCGCCCTTCCCCCCGTCCCTGCGACGTTCCTACGGGGCGCCCTTCCCTCCGTCTCTCTGCGACGTTCCTACGGGACGCCCTTCCCTCCGTCCCTGCGACGTTCCTACGGGACGCCCTTCCCTCCGTCTCTGCGACGTTCCTACGGGGCGCCCTTCCCTCCGTCCCTGCGACGTTCCTACGGGGCGCCCTTCCCTCCGTCCCTGCGACGTTCCTACGGGGCGCCCTTCCCTCCGTCCCTGCCACGTTCCTACGGGGCGCCCTTCCCTCCGTCCCTGCCACGTTCCTACGGGGCGCCCTTCCCTCCGTCCCTGCCACGTTCCTACGGGGCGCCCTTCCCTCCGTCTCTGCGACGTTCCTACGGGGCGCCCTTCCCTCCGTCCCTGCGACGTTCCTACGGGGCGCCCTTCCCTCCGTCTCTGCGACGTTCCTACGGGGCGCCCTTCCCTCCGTCTCTCTGCGACGTTCCTACGGGGCGCCCTTCCCTCCGTCCCTGCGACGTTCCTACGGGGCGCCCTTCCCTCCGTCCCTGCGACGTTCCTACGGGGCGCCCTTCCCTCCGTCTCTGCCACGTTCCTACGGGGCGCCCTTCCCTCCGTCCCTGCCACGTTCCTACGGGGCGCCCTTCCCTCCGTCCCTGCCACGTTCCTACGGGACGCCCTTCCCTCCGTCTCTGCCACGTTCCTACGGGACGCCCTTCCCTCCGTCCCTGCGACGTTCCTACGGGGCGCCCTTCCCTCCGTCTCTGTGACGTTCCTACGGGGCGCCCTTCCCTCCGTCCCTGCCACGTTCCTACGGGACGCCCTTCCCTCCGTCTCTGCCACGTTCCTACGGGACGCCCTTCCCTCCGTCCCTGCGACGTTCCTACGGGACGCCCTTCCCTCCGTCCCTGCGACGTTCCTACGGGACGCCCTTCCCTCCGTCCCTGCGACGTTCCTACGGGGCGCCCTTCCCTCCGTCCCTGCGACGTTCCTACGGGGCGCCCTTCCCTCCGTCCCTGCGACGTTCCTACGGGACGCCCTTCCCCCCGTCCCTGCGACGTTCCTACGGGGCGCCCTTCCCTCCGTCCATGCGACGTTCCTACGGGACGCCCTTCCCTCCGTCCCTGCGACGTTCCTACGGGGCGCCCTTCCCTCCGTCCCTGCGACGTTCCTACGGGACGCCCTTCCCTCCGTCCCTGCGACGTTCCTACGGGACGCCCTTCCCCCCGTCCCTGCGACGTTCCTACGGGGCGCCCTTCCCTCCGTCCCTGCGACGTTCCTACGGGGCGCCCTTCCCTCCGTCCCTGCGACGTTCCTACGGGGCGCCCTTCCCTCCGTCCCTGCGACGTTCCTACGGGGCGCCCTTCCCTCCGTCCCTGCGACGTTCCTACGGTGCGCCCTTCCCTCCGTCCCTGCGACGTTCCTACGGGGCGCCCTTCCTCCGTCCCTGCGACGTTCCTACGGGGCGCCCTTCCCTCCGTCTCTGCGACGTTCCTACGGGGCGCCCTTCCCTCCGTCCCTGCCACGTTCCTACGGGGCGCCCTTCCCTCCGTCCCTGCGACGTTCCTACGGGACGCCCTTCCCTCCGTCTCTGCGACGTTCCTACGCGGCGCCCTTCCCTCCGTCCCTGCGACGTTCCTACGGGGCGCCCTTCCCTCCGTCCCTGCGACGTTCCTACGGGGCGCCCTTCCCTCCGTCCCTGCGACGTTCCTACGGGACGCCCTTCCCTCCGTCTCTGCCACGTTCCTACGGGGCGCCCTTCCCTCCGTCTCTGCGACGTTCCTACGGGACGCCCTTCCCTCCGTCCCTGCGACGTTCCTACGGGGCGCCCTTCCCTCCGTCCCTGCGACGTTCCTACGGGGCGCCCTTCCCTCCGTCCCTGCGACGTTCCTACGGGGCGCCCTTCCCTCCGTCCCTGCGACGTTCCTACGGGGCGCCCTTCCCTCCGTCCCTGCCACGTTCCTACGGGACGCCCTTCCCTCCGTCTCTCTGCGACGTTCCTACGGGGCGCCCTTCCCTCCGTCCCTGCCACGTTCCTACGGGACGCCCTTCCCTCCGTCTCTCTGCCACGTTCCTACGGGACGCCCTTCCCTCCGTCCCTGCGACGTTCCTACGGGACGCCCTTCCCTCCGTCCCTGCGACGTTCCTACGGGGCGCCCTTCCCTCCGTCCCTGCGACGTTCCTACGGGACGCCCTTCCCTCCGTCCCTGCGACGTTCCTACGGGGCGCCCTTCCCTCCGTCCCTGCGACGTTCCTACGGGACGCCCTTCCCTCCGTCCCTGCGACGTTCCTACGGGACGCCCTTCCCTCCGTCCCTGCGACGTTCCTACGGGGCGCCCTTCCCTCCGTCCCTGCCACGTTCCTACGGGGCGCCCTTCCCTCCGTCCCTGCCACGTTCCTACGGGGCGCCCTTCCCTCCGTCCCTGCGACGTTCCTACGGGACGCCCTTCCCTCCGTCCCTGCGACGTTCCTACGGGACGCCCTTCCCTCCGTCCCTGCGACGTTCCTACGGGGCGCCCTTCCCTCCGTCCCTGCCACGTTCCTACGCGGCGCCCTTCCCTCCGTCCCTGCGACGTTCCTACGGTGCGCCCTTCCCCTCCCGTCTCTGCGACGTTCCTACGGGGCGCCCTTCCCTCCGTCCCTGCGACGTTCCTACGGGGCGCCCTTCCCTCCGTCCCTGCCACGTTCCTACGGGGCGCCCTTCCCTCCGTCCCTGCCACGTTCCTACGGGACGCCCTTCCCTCCGTCTCTGCGACGTTCCTACGGGGCGCCCTTCCCTCCGTCCATGCGACGTTCCTACGGGGCGCCCTTCCCTCCGTCCCTGCGACGTTCCTACGGGGCGCCCTTCCCTCCGTCTCTGCGACGTTCCTACGGGACGCCCTTCCCTCCGTCCCTGCGACGTTCCTACGGGACGCCCTTCCCTCCGTCTCTGCGACGTTCCTACGGGGCGCCCTTCCCTCCGTCTCTGCGACGTTCCTACGGGGCGCCCTTCCCTCCGTCCCTGCCACGTTCCTACGGGGCGCCCTTCCCTCCGTCCCTGCGACGTTCCTACGGGGCGCCCTTCCCTCCGTCCCTGCCACGTTCCTACGGGACGCCCTTCCCTCCGTCCCTGCCACGTTCCTACGGGGCGCCCTTCCCTCCGTCCCTGCGACGTTCCTACGGGGCGCCCTTCCCTCCGTCTCTGCCACGTTCCTACGGGGCGCCCTTCCCTCCGTCCCTGCGACGTTCCTACGGGGCGCCCTTCCCTCCGTCCCTGCGACGTTCCTACGGGGCGCCCTTCCCTCCGTCTCTGCGACGTTCCTACGGGACGCCCTTCCCTCCGTCCCTGCGACGTTCCTACGGGGCGCCCTTCCCTCCGTCCCTGCGACGTTCCTACGGGGCGCCCTTCCCTCCGTCCCTGCGACGTTCCTACGGGGCGCCCTTCCCTCCGTCTCTCTGTGACGTTCCTACGGGCGCCCTTCCCTCCGTCCCTGCGACGTTCCTACGGGGCGCCCTTCCCTCCGTCCCTGCCACGTTCCTACGGGGCGCCCTTCCCTCCGTCCCTGCGACGTTCCTACGGGACGCCCTTCCCTCCGTCCCTGCGACGTTCCTACGGGGCGCCCTTCCCTCCGTCCCTGCCACGTTCCTACGGGGCGCCCTTCCCTCCGTCCCTGCGACGTTCCTACGGGGCGCCCTTCCCTCCGTCCCTGCGACGTTCCTACGGGACGCCCTTCCCTCCGTCCCTGCGACGTTCCTACGGGACGCCCTTCCCTCCGTCCCTGCGACGTTCCTACGGGGCGCCCTTCCCTCCGTCCCTGCCACGTTCCTACGCGGCGCCCTTCCCTCCGTCCCTGCGACGTTCCTACGGTGCGCCCTTCCCTCCGTCTCTGCGACGTTCCTACGGGGCGCCCTTCCCTCCGTCCCTGCGACGTTCCTACGGGGCGCCCTTCCCTCCGTCCCTGCCACGTTCCTACGGGGCGCCCTTCCCTCCGTCCCTGCCACGTTCCTACGGGACGCCCTTCCCTCCGTCTCTGCGACGTTCCTACGGGGCGCCCTTCCCTCCGTCCATGCGACGTTCCTACGGGGCGCCCTTCCCTCCGTCCCTGCGACGTTCCTACGGGGCGCCCTTCCCTCCGTCTCTGCGACGTTCCTACGGGACGCCCTTCCCTCCGTCCCTGCGACGTTCCTACGGGACGCCCTTCCCTCCGTCTCTGCGACGTTCCTACGGGGCGCCCTTCCCTCCGTCTCTGCGACGTTCCTACGGGGCGCCCTTCCCTCCGTCCCTGCCACGTTCCTACGGGGCGCCCTTCCCTCCGTCCCTGCGACGTTCCTACGGGGCGCCCTTCCCTCCGTCCCTGCCACGTTCCTACGGGGCGCCCTTCCCTCCGTCCCTGCGACGTTCCTACGGGGCGCCCTTCCCTCCGTCTCTGCCACGTTCCTACGGGGCGCCCTTCCCTCCGTCCCTGCGACGTTCCTACGGGGCGCCCTTCCCTCCGTCTCTGCGACGTTCCTACGGGGCGCCCTTCCCTCCGTCTCTGCGACGTTCCTACGGGACGCCCTTCCCTCCGTCCCTGCGACGTTCCTACGGGGCGCCCTTCCCTCCGTCCCTGCGACGTTCCTACGGGGCGCCCTTCCCTCCGTCCCTGCGACGTTCCTACGGGGCGCCCTTCCCTCCGTCTCTGCGACGTTCCTACGGGACGCCCTTCCCTCCGTCCCTGCGACGTTCCTACGGGCGCCCTTCCCCCCGTCCCTGCGACGTTCCTACGGGACGCCCTTCCCTCCGTCCCTGCGACGTTCCTACGGGGCGCCCTTCCCTCCGTCCCTGCGACGTTCCTACGGGGCGCCCTTCCCTCCGTCCCTGCGACGTTCCTACGGGGCGCCCTTCCCTCCGTCTCTCTGTGACGTTCCTACGGGCGCCCTTCCCTCCGTCCCTGCGACGTTCCTACGGGGCGCCCTTCCCTCCGTCCCTGCCACGTTCCTACGGGGCGCCCTTCCCTCCGTCCCTGCCACGTTCCTACGGGACGCCCTTCCCTCCGTCCCTGCCACGTTCCTACGGGACGCCCTTCCCTCCGTCTCTGCGACGTTCCTACGGGGCGCCCTTCCCTCCGTCCATGCGACGTTCCTACGGGGCGCCCTTCCCTCCGTCCCTGCGACGTTCCTTCGGGGCGCCCTTCCCTCCGTCCCTGCGACGTTCCTACGGGGCGCCCTTCCCTCCGTCTCTGCCACGTTCCTACGGGGCGCCCTTCCCTCCGTCCCTGCGACGTTCCTACGGGGCGCCCTTCCCTCCGTCCCTGCGACGTTCCTACGGGGCGCCCTTCCCTCCGTCCCTGCGACGTTCCTACGGGGCGCCCTTCCCTCCGTCTCTCTGCGACGTTCCTACGGGGCGCCCTTCTTTCCGTCCCTGCGACGTTCCTACGGGGCGCCCTTCCCTCCGTCCCTGCGACGTTCCTACGGGGCGCCCTTCCCTCCGTCCCTGCGACGTTCCTACGGGGCGCCCTTCCCTCCGTCCCTGCGACGTTCCTACGGGGCGCCCTTCCCTCCGTCTCTGCGACGTTCCTACTGGGCGCCCTTCCCTCCGTCCCTGCGACGTTCCTACGGGGCGCCCTTCCCTCCGTCCCTGCGACGTTCCTACGGGGCGCCCTTTCCTCCGTCTCTCTGCGACGTTCCTACGGGGCGCCCTTCCCTCCGTCCCTGCGACGTTCCTACGGGGCGCCCTTCCCTCCGTCCCTGCGACGTTCCTACGGGGCGCCCTTCCCTCCGTCCCTGCGACGTTCCTACGGGGCGCCCTTTCCTCCGTCTCTCTGCGACGTTCCTACGGGGCGCCCTTCCCTCCGTCTCTGCGACATTCCTACGGGGCGCCCTTCCCTCCGTCCCTGCGACGTTCCTACTGGGCGCCCTTCCCTCTGTCCCTGCGACGTTCCTACGGGGCGCCCTTCCCTCCGTCTCTCTGCGACGTTCCTACGGGGCGCCCTTCCCTCCGTCCCTGCGACGTTCCTACGGGGCGCCCTTCCCTCCGTCTCTGCGACGTTCCTACTGGGCGCCCTTCCCTCCGTCTCTGCGACGTTCCTACGGGACGCCCTTCCCTCCGTCTCTGCGACATTCCTACGGGGCGCCCTTCCCTCCGTCTCTCTGCGACGTTCCTACGGGACGCCCTTCCCTCCGTCCCTGCCACGTTCCTACGGGGCGCCCTTCCCTCCGTCCCTGCGACGTTCCTACGGGACGCCCTTCCCTCCGTCTCTCTGCGACGTTCCTACGGGGCGCCCTTCCCTCCGTCCCTGCCACGTTCCTACGGGGCGCCCTTCCCTCCGTCCCTGCGACGTTCCTACGGGGCGCCCTTCCCTCCGTCTCTGCGACGTTCCTACGGGGCGCCCTTCCCTCCGTCCCTGCGACGTTCCTACGGGGCGCCCTTCCCTCCGTCCCTGCGACGTTCCTACGGGGCGCCCTTCCCTCCGTCTCTGCGACGTTCCTACGGGGCGCCCTTCCCTCCGTCCCTGCGACGTTCCTACGGGGCGCCCTTCCCTCCGTCCCTGCGACGTTCCTACGGGGCGCCCTTCCCTCCGTCCCTGCGACGTTCCTACGGGGCGCCCTTCCCTCCGTCCTTGCGACGTTCCTACGGGACGCCCTTCCCCCCTCCGTCCCTGCGACGTTCCTACGGGGCGCCCTTCCCTCCGTCCCTGCGACGTTCCTACGGGGCGCCCTTCCCTCCGTCCCTGCGACGTTCCTACGGGGCGCCCTTCCCTCCGTCTCTCTGCGACGTTCCTACGGGGCGCCCTTCCCTCCGTCTCTGCGACGTTCCTACGGGGCGCCCTTCCCTCCGTCTCTGCGACGTCCCTACGGGGCGCCCTTCCCTCCGTCTCTGCGACATTCCTACGGGGCGCCCTTCCCTCCGTCTCTCTGCGACGTTCCTACGGGACGCCCTTCCCTCCGTCCCTGCCACGTTCCTACGGGCGCCTTCCCTCCGTCCTGCGACGTTCCTACGGGACGCCCTTCCCTCCGTCTCTCTGCGACGTTCCTACGGGGCGCCCTTCCCTCCGTCCCTGCCACGTTCCTACGGGGCGCCCTTCCCTCCGTCCCTGCGACGTTCCTACGGGGCGCCCTTCCCTCCGTCTCTGCGACGTTCCTACGGGGCGCCCTTCCCTCCGTCCCTGCGACGTTCCTACGGGGCGCCCTTCCCTCCGTCTCTGCGACGTTCCTACGGGCGCCCTTCCCTCCGTCCCTGCGACGTTCCTACGGGGCGCCCTTCCCTCCGTCCCTGCGACGTTCCTACGGGGCGCCCTTCCCTCCGTCCCTGCGACATCCCTACGGGACGCCCTTCCCTCCGTCCCTGCGACGTTCCTACGGGGCGCCCTTCCCTCCGTCCCTGCGACGTTCCTACGGGGCGCCCTTCCCTCCGTCTCTGCCACGTTCCTACGGGCGCCCTTCCCTCCGTCCCTGCGACGTTCCTACGGGGCGCCCTTCCCTCCGTCCCTGCGACGTTCCTACGGGGCCCTTCCCTCCGTCCCTGCGACGTTCCTACGGAGCGCCCTTCCCTCCGTCCCTGCGACGTTCCTACGGGGCGCCCTTCCCTCCGTCCCTGCGACGTTCCTACGGGGCGCCCTTCCCTCCGTCCCTGCCGACGTTCCTACGGGCGCCCTTCCCTCCGTCCCTGCGACGTTCCTACGGGGCGCCCTTCCCTCCGTCCCTGCGACGTTCCTACGGAGCGCCCTTCCCTCCGTCCCTGCGACGTTCCTACGGGACGCCCTTCCCTCCGTCCCTGCGACGTTCCTACGGAGCGCCCTTCCCTCCGTCCCTGCGACGTTCCTACGGGACGCCCTTCCCTCCGTCCCTGCGACGTTCCTACGGGGCGCCCTTCCCTCCGTCCCTGCGACGTTCCTACGGGGCGCCCTTCCCTCCGTCCCTGCCACGTTCCTACGGGCGCCCTTCCTCCGTCCCTGCGACGTTCCTACGGGGCGCCCTTCCCTCCGTCCCTGCGACGTTCCTACGGGGCGCCCTTCCCTCCGTCCCTGCGACGTTCCTACGGGGCGCCCTTCCCTCCGTCCCTGCGACGTTCCTACGGGCGCCCTTCCCTCCGTCCCTGCGACGTTCCTACGGGGCGCCCTTCCCTCCGTCTCTGCGACGTTCCTACGGGGCGCCCTTCCCTCCGTCCCTGCGACGTTCCTACGGGGCGCCCTTCCCTCCGTCTCTCTGCGACGTTCCTACGGGGCGCCCTTCCCTCCGTCCCTGCGACGTTCCTACGGGACGCCTTCCCTCCGTCCCTGCGACGTTCCTACGGGACGCCCTTCCCTCCGTCCCTGCGACGTTCCTACGGGACGCCCTTCCCTCCGTCCCTGCGACGTTCCTACGGGGCGCCCTTCCCTCCGTCTCTCTGCGACGTTCCTACGGGGCGCCCTTCCCTCCGTCCTGCGACGTTCCTACGGGGCGCCCTTCCCTCCGTCCCTGCGACGTTCCTACGGGGCGCCCTTCCCTCCGTCTCTGCGACGTTCCTACGGGGCGCCCTTCCCTCCGTCTCTGCCACGTTCCTACGGGACGCCCTTCCCTCCGTCCCTGCGACGTTCCTACGGGCGCCCTTCCCTCCGTCTCTGCCACGTTCCTACGGGACGCCCTTCCCTCCGTCCCTGCGACGTTCCTACGGGGCGCCCTTCCTCCGTCCTTGCGACGTTCCTACGGACGCCCTTCCCTCCGTCCCTGCGACGTTCCTACGGGGCGCCCTTCCCTCCGTCCCTGCGACGTTCCTACGGGGCGCCCTTCCCTCCGTCCCTGCGACGTTCCTACGGGGCGCCCTTCCCTCCGTCCCTGCGACGTTCCTACGGGACGCCCTTCCCTCCGTCCCTGCGACGTTCCTACGGGGCGCCCTTCCCTCCGTCTCTCTGCGACGTTCCTACGGGCGCCCTTCCCTCCGTCCCTGCGACGTTCCTACGGGGCGCCCTTCCCTCCGTCTCTGCGACGTTCCTACGGGGCGCCCTTCCCTCCGTCCCTGCGACGTTCCTACGGGCGCCCTTCCCTCCGTCCCTGCGACGTTCCTACGGGGCGCCCTTCCCTCCGTCTCTCTGCGACGTTCCTACGGGACGCCCTTCCCTCCGTCCTTGCGACGTTCCTACGGGACGCCCTTCCCTCCGTCCCTGCGACGTTCCTACGGGGCGCCCTTCCCTCCGTCCCTGCCACGTTCCTACGGGGCGCCCTTCCCTCCGTCCCTGCCCACGTTCCTACGGGGCGCCCTTCCCTCCGTCCCTGCGACGTTCCTACGGGGCGCCCTTCCCTCCGTCTCTGCGACGTTCCTACGGGACGCCCTTCCCTCCGTCCTGCGACGTTCCTACGGGCGCCCTTCCCTCCGTCCCTGCGACGTTCCTACGGGGCGCCCTTCCTCCGTCCCTGCGACGTTCCTACGGGCGCCCTTCCCTCCGTCCTGCGACGTTCCTACGGGACGCCCTTCCTCCGTCCCTGCGACGTTCTACGGGGGGCGCCCTTCCCTCCGTCCCTGCCACGTTCCTACGGGGCGCCCTTCCTCCGTCCCTGCGACGTTCCTACGGGACGCCCTTCCCTCCGTGTCCCTGCGACGTTCCTACGGGACGCCCTTCCCTCCGTCCCTGCGACGTTCCTACGGGGCGCCCTTCCCTCCGTCCCTGCGACGTTCCTACGGGGCGCCCTTCCCTCCGTCTCTGCGACGTTCCTACGGGGCGCCCTTCCCTCCGTCTCTGCGACGTTCCTACGGGGCGCCCTTCCCTCCGTCCCTGCGACGTTCCTACGGGGCGCCCTTCCCTCCGTCTCTCTGCGACGTTCCTACGGGGCGCCCTTCCCTCCGTCTCTCTGCGACGTTCCTACGGGGCGCCCTTCCCTCCGTCTCTCTGCGACGTTCCTACGGGACGCCCTTCCCTCCGTCCCTGCGACGTTCCTACGGGGCGCCCTTCCCTCCGTCTCTCTGCGACGTTCCTACGGGACGCCCTTCCCTCCGTCTCTGCGACGTTCCTACGGGACGCCCTTCCCTCCGTCCCTGCGACGTTCCTACGGGGCGCCCTTCCCTCCGTCCCTGCGACATCCCTACGGGGCGCCCTTCCCTCCGTCCCTGCGACGTTCCTACGGGACGCCCTTCCCTCCGTCCCTGCGACGTTCCTACGGGGCGCCCTTCCCTCCGTCCCTGCGACGTTCCTACGGGGCGCCCTTCCCTCCGTCTCTGCGACGTTCCTACGGGGCGCCCTTCCCTCGTCCCTGCGACATCCCTACGGGGCGCCCTTCCCTCCGTCCCTGCGACGTTCCTACGGGGCGCCCTTCCCTCCGTCTCTGCCACGTTCCTACGGACGCCCTTCCCTCCGTCTCTGCGACGTTCCTACGGGGCGCCCTTCCCTCCGTCCCTGCGACGTTCCTACGGGGCGCCTTCCCTCCGTCCCTGCCACGTTCCTACGGGGCGCCCTTCCCTCCGTCTCTGCGACGTTCCTACGGGGCGCCCTTCCCTCCGTCCCTGCGACGTTCCTACGGGGCGCCCTTCCCTCCGTCTCTGCGACGTTCCTACGGGGCGCCCTTCCCTCCGTCTCTGCGACGTTCCTACGGGGCGCCCTTCCCTCCGTCCCTGCGACGTTCCTACGGGGCGCCCTTCCCTCCGTCCCTGCCACGTTCCTACGGGGCGCCCTTCCCTCCTTCTCTGCGACGTTCCTACGGGGCGCCCTTCCCTCCGTCCCTGCGACGTTCCTACGGGGCGCCCTTCCCTCCGTCCCTGCGACGTTCCTACGGGGCGCCCTTCCCTCCGTCCCTGCGACGTTCCTACGGGGCGCCCTTCCCTCCGTCCCTGCGACGTTCCTACGGGGCGCCCTTCCCTCCGTCCCTGCGACGTTCCTACGGGCGCCCTTCCCTCCGTCCCTGCGACGTTCCTACGGGCGCCCTTCCCTCCGTCCCTGCGACGTTCCTACGGGACGCCCTTCCCTCCGTCTCTCTGCGACGTTCCTACGGGACGCCCTTCCCTCCGTCTCTGCCACGTTCCTACGGGACGCCCTTCCCTCCGTCCCTGCGACGTTCCTACGGGGCGCCCTTCCCTCCGTCTCTGCGACGTTCCTACGGGGCGCCCTTCCCTCCGTCTCTGCGACGTTCCTACGGGGCGCCCTTCCCTCCGTCTCTGCGACGTTCCTACGGGGCGCCCTTCCCTCCGTCTCTGCGACGTTCCTACGGGGCGCCCTTCCTCCGTCTCTGCGACGTTCCTACGGGGCGCCCTTCCCTCCGTCTCTGCGACGTTCCTACGGGGCGCCCTTCCCTCCGTCCCTGCGACGTTCCTACGGGGCGCCCTTCCCTCCGTCCCTGCGACGTTCCTACGGGGCGCCCTTCCCTCCGTCCCTGCCACGTTCCTACGGGGCGCCCTTCCCTCCGTCCCTGCGACGTTCCTACGGGACGCCCTTCCCTCCGTCTCTGCGACGTTCCTACGGGGCGCCCTTCCCTCCGTCCCTGCGACGTTCCTACGGGGCGCCCTTCCCTCCGTCCCTGCGACGTTCCTACGGGGCGCCCTTCCCTCCGTCCCTGCGACGTTCCTACGGGACGCCCTTCCCTCCGTCTCTGCCACGTTCCTACGGGGCGCCCTTCCCTCCGTCTCTGCCACGTTCCTACGGGCGCCCTTCCCTCCGTCCCTGCGACGTTCCTACGGGGCGCCCTTCCCTCCGTCCCTGCGACGTTCCTACGGGGCGCCCTTCCCTCCGTCCCTGCGACGTTCCTACGGGGCGCCCTTCCCTCCGTCTCTGCCACGTTCCTACGGGGTGCCCTTCCCCCCGTCCCTGCGACGTTCCTACGGGCGCCCTTCCCTCCGTCCCTGCGACGTTCCTACGGGGCGCCCTTCCTCCGTCCCTGCGACGTTCCTACGGGGCGCCCTTCCCTCCGTCCCTGCGACGTTCCTACGGGGCGCCCTTCCCTCCGTCCCTGCGACGTTCCTACGGGCGCCCTTCCCTCCGTCCCTGCGACGTTCCTACGGGGCGCCCTTCCCTCCGTCCCTGCGACGTTCCTACGGGGCGCCCTTCCCTCCGTCCCTGCGACGTTCCTACGGGGCGCCCTTCCCTCCGTCCCTGCCACGTTCCTACGGGGCGCCCTTCCCTCGTCCCTGCGACGTTCCTACGGGACGCCCTTCCCTCCGTCTCTGCGACGTTCCTACGGGGCGCCCTTCCCTCCGTCCCTGCGACGTTCCTACGGGGCGCCCTTCCCTCCGTCCCTGCGACGTTCCTACGGGGCGCCCTTCCCTCCGTCCCTGCGACGTTCCTACGGGACGCCCTTCCCTCCGTCTCTGCCACGTTCCTACGGGCGCCCTTCCCTCCGTCTCTGCCACGTTCCTACGGGGCGCCCTTCCCTCCGTCCCTGCGACGTTCCTACGGGGCGCCCTTCCCTCCGTCCCTGCGACGTTCCTACGGGCGCCCTTCCCTCCGTCCCTGCGACGTTCCTACGGGGCGCCCTTCCCTCCGTCTCTGCCACGTTCCTACGGGGTGCCCTTCCCCCGTCCCTGCGACGTTCCTACGGGCGCCCTTCCCTCCGTCCCTGCGACGTTCCTACGGGGCGCCCTTCCCTCCGTCCCTGCGACGTTCCTACGGGGCGCCCTTCCCTCCGTCCCTGCGACGTTCCTACGGGGCGCCCTTCCCTCCGTCCCTGCGACGTTCCTACGGGCGCCCTTCCCTCCGTCCCTGCGACGTTCCTACGGGGCGCCCTTCCCTCCGTCCCTGCCACGTTCCTACGGGGCGCCCTTCCCTCCGTCCCTGCCACGTTCCTACGGGACGCCCTTCCCTCCGTCCCTGCGACGTTCCTACGGGGCGCCCTTCCCTCCGTCTCTCTGCGACGTTCCTACGGGGCGCCCTTCCCTCCGTCTCTGCGACGTTCCTACGGGGCGCCCTTCCCTCCGTCCCTGCGACGTTCCTACGGGGCGCCCTTCCCTCCGTCTCTGCGACGTTCCTACGGGGCGCCCTTCCCTCCGTCTCTGCGACGTTCCTACGGGGCGCCCTTCCCTCCGTCCCTGCCACGTTCCTACGGGGCGCCCTTCCCTCCGTCCCTGCCACGTTCCTACGGGGCGCCCTTCCTCCGTCTCTGCGACGTTCCTACGGGGCGCCCTTCCCTCCGTCCCTGCGACGTTCCTACGGGGCGCCCTTCCCTCCGTCCCTGCGACGTTCCTACGGGGCGCCCTTCCCTCCGTCCCTGCGACGTTCCTACGGGGCGCCCTTCCCTCCGTCCCTGCGACGTTCCTACGGAGCGCCCTTCCCTCCGTCTCTGCGACGTTCCTACGGGACGCCCTTCCCTCCGTCTCTGCGACGTTCCTACGGGGCGCCCTTCCCTCCGTCCCTGCGACGTTCCTACGGGGCGCCCTTCCCTCCGTCTCTGCGACGTTCCTACGGGGCGCCCTTCCCTCCGTCTCTGCGACGTTCCTACGGGGCGCCCTTCCCTCCGTCCTGCGACGTTCCTACGGGCGCCCTTCCCTCCGTCCCTGCCACGTTCCTACGGGGCGCCCTTCCCTCCGTCTCTGCGACGTTCCTACGGGGCGCCCTTCCCTCCGTCCCTGCGACGTTCCTACGGGGCGCCCTTCCCTCCGTCCCTGCGACGTTCCTACGGGGCGCCCTTCCCTCCGTCTCTGCGACGTTCCTACGGGGCGCCCTTCCCTCCGTCCCTGCGACGTTCCTACGGGGCGCCCTTCCCTCCGTCCTGCGACGTTCCTACGGGGCGCCCTTCCCTCCGTCCCTGCGACGTTCCTACGGGGCGCCCTTCCCTCCGTCCCTGCGACGTTCCTACGGGGCGCCCTTCCCTCCGTCCCTGCGACGTTCCTACGGGCGCCCTTCCCTCCGTCCCTGCGACGTTCCTACGGGGCGCCCTTCCCTCCGTCTCTGCCACGTTCCTACGGGACGCCCTTCCCTCCGTCCCTGCGACGTTCCTACGGGACGCCCTTCCCTCCGTCCCTGCGACGTTCCTACGGGGCGCCCTTCCCTCCGTCCCTGCGACGTTCCTACGGGGCGCCCTTCCCTCCGTCCCTGCGACGTTCCTACGGGCGCCCTTCCCTCCGTCCCTGCGACGTTCCTACGGGGCGCCCTTCCCTCCGTCTCTGCCACGTTCCTACGGAGCGCCCTTCCCTCCGTCCCTGCGACGTTCCTACGGGCGCCCTTCCCTCCGTCTCTGCGACGTTCCTACGGGGCGCCCTTCCCTCCGTCCCTGCGACGTTCCTACGGGGCGCCCTTCCCTCCGTCTCGGCGACGTTCCTACGGGGCGCCCTTCCCTCCGTCTCTGCGACGTTCCTACGGGGCGCCCTTCCCTCCGTCCCTGCCACGTTCCTACGGGGCGCCCTTCCCTCCGTCCCTGCGACGTTCCTACGGGCGCCCTTCCCTCCGTCCCTGCGACGTTCCTACGGGGCGCCCTTCCCTCCGTCTCTGCGACGTTCCTACGGGGCGCCCTTCCCTCCGTCTCTCTGCGACGTTCCTACGGGCGCCCTTCCCTCCGTCCCTGCCACGTTCCTACGGGGCGCCCTTCCCTCCGTCCCTGCGACGTTCCTACGGGACGCCCTTCCCTCCGTCCCTGCGACGTTCCTACGGGGCGCCCTTCCCTCCGTCCCTGCGACGTTCCTACGGGGCGCCCTTCCCTCCGTCCCTGCGACGTTCCTACGGGGCGCCCTTCCCTCCATCCCTGCGACGTTCCTACGGGGCGCCCTTCCTCCGTCCCTGCGACGTTCCTACGGGGCGCCCTTCCCTCCGTCTCTGCGACGTTCCTACGGGACGCCCTTCCCTCCGTCCCTGCCACGTTCCTACGGGGCGCCCTTCCCTCCGTCCCTGCGACGTTCCTACGGGACGCCCTTCCCTCCGTCCCTGCGACGTTCCTACGGGGCGCCCTTCCCTCCGTCTCTGCGACGTTCCTACGGGACGCCCTTCCCTCCGTCTCTCTGCGACGTTCCTACGGGCGCCCTTCCCTCCGTCCCTGCGACGTTCCTACGGGGCGCCCTTCCCTCCGTCCCTGCGACGTTCCTACGGGGCGCCCTTCCCTCCGTCCCTGCGACGTTCCTACGGGGCGCCCTTCCCTCCGTCCCTGCCACGTACCTACGGGGCGCCCTTCCCTCCGTCCCTGCGACCTTCCTACGGGGCGCCCTTCCCTCCGTCCCTGCGACCTTCCTACGGGGCGCCCTTCCTCCGTCCCTGCAGGGTACAGGAATGCCTGCTGCCCTCACTCTCTCCCACCGAGACTCTTCTTGTCTCATAGCTTCTCCACGGTCTCCCCCCTCCTGAAGTGCCTCGCTTACATTCTATGTTACAGGCAGTATTCTCCTCTCAGGCCTGTACACAGTGTAGAAAGGGATTCAGTCTGGTCGAGGGATTTAGTATCTGGTGGTCAGTGGAGGTGCGGGAAATGTCCTTAATCTCTGTACGTGTAGGGGGTCAGGGGGTATATAGGATGAGACTGCCCCAAGCCCCACCCCCTCTCGCATCCTACGCCCGCTTTCTCACCCCTCTCCTGGGCCCCACACCCCCTCTCCCGCCCCCTCTTCCGCCCCGCGCATCCTCTTCCGCCCCCTCTCGCATCCCACGCTGCTCTCTCACCCCTCTCCTGGGCCCCGGGCCCCCTGTGCCGCCCCATCTGCCACCCCCTCTCCTGTGCCCCGCGCCCCCTCTGCCGTCCCCTCTAGCACCCCACGCCCTTTCTCTCACCCCTCGCCCTTTCTCTCACCCCTCTCCTGTGCCCCGCGCCCCCTCTGCCGCCCTCTCCTGTGCCCCGCGCCCCCTCTGCCGCCCCTCTCCTGTGCCCCGCGCCCCCTCTGCCGCCCCTCTCCTGTGCCCCGCGCCCCCTCTGCCGCCCTCTCCTGTGCCCCGCGCCCCCTCTGCCGCCCCTCTCCTGTGCCCGCGCCCCCTCTGCCGCCCCTCTCCTGTGCCCCGCGCCCCCTCTGCCGCCCCTCCTGTGCCCCGCGCCCCCTCTGCCGCCCCTCTCCTGTGCCCCGCGCCCCCTCTGCCGCCCCTCTCCTGTGCCCCGCGCCCCCTCTGCCGCCCCTCTCCTGTGCCCCGCGCCCCCTCTGCCGCCCCTCTCCTGTGCCCCGCGCCCCCTCTGCCGCCCCTCTCCTGTGCCCCGCGCCCCCTCTGCCGCCCCTCTCCTGTGCCCCGCGCCCCCTCTGCCGCCCCTCTCCTGTGCCCCGCGCCCCTCTCCTGTGCCCCGCGCCCCCTCTGCCGCCCCTCTCCTGTGCCGCGCGCCCCCTCTGCTGCCCCTCTCCTGTGCCCCGCGCCCCCTCTGCCGCCCCCTCTGCCGCCCCTCTTGCACCCCGCGCCCCCTCTGCCGCCCCTCTCCTGTGCCCCACGCCCCCTCTTGCACCCCACGCCCCTCTGCCGCCCCTCTCCTGTGCCCCACGCCCCCTCTTGCACCCCACGCCCGCTCTCTCACCCATGTTTTCCTCTTAGATCATCGGGAAGCGCCTCCCCCCGGAGCAGCTCACCAGTCTCCTCTTCATCACCTTCGAGGGTCTCTCGGACCCCGACACCAACTGCTCCCGCGCGGCCACGGTCATGATCAACTCCCTGCTGAAGGACCGGGGCGCCATCCTGCTGGCAAAGGTAGGGGCAGGGGGGGCGGAGAGGGGGGGGAGGGGAGGAGAGACAGGGGCGCCATCCTGCTGGCAAAGGTGGGGGCGGGGGGGAGGTCAGGGGGGGGAGGGGAGGAGAGACAGGGGGCCATCCTGCTGGCAAAGGTGGGGGCGGGGGGGAGGTCAGGGGGGGGAGGGGAGGAGAGACAGGGGGCCATTCTGCTGGCAAATGTGGGGGCAGGGGGGCGAGGAGAGGGGGGGAGAGGGGCGCCATCCTGCTGGCAAAGGTGGGGGCAGGGGGGGCAGACAGGGGGGGAGAGGGGGAGAGACAGGGGCGCCATCCTGCTGGCAAAGGTGGGGGCAGGGGGGGCGGAGAGGGGGGAGAGGGAGGGGGAGACGGGCGCCATCCTGCTGGCAAAGGTGGGGGCAGACAGGGGGTGGAGAGGGGGAGAGACTTGCGCCATCCTGCTGGCAAAGGTGGGGGCGGAGGGGGGGAGAGAGGGGGAGAGACAGGGGCGCCATCCTGCTGGCAAAGGTGGGGGGAGGAGAGGGGGAGAGACGGGCGTCATCCTGCTGGCAAAGGTGAGGGGGGGAGAGGGGGAGAGACAGGGGCGCCATCCTGCTGGCAAAGGTGGGGGCTGGGGGGGGAGGGAGGGAGAGAGGGAGACGGGGGGAGACGGGCGCCATCCTGCTGGCAAAGGTGGGGACAGGGGGGGGGAGAGAGGGGGGTCAGGAGGGGGGAGAGGGGTGCCATCTTGCTGGCAAAGGTGGGGGGAGGAGAGGGAGAGGGGGGGAGACAGGGGCGCCATCCTGCTGGCAAAGGTGGTGACGGGGGGGGGAGACAGGGGCGCCATCCTGCTGGCAAAGGTGGGGACGGGGGGAGAGAGGGGCGTGGGGAGGAGAGAACGGGGGTCCGGGGAGCACTGAGGGGAGATGGGATCGAGCAAGGGAGGGGGGGAGAGAGCCACAGGGAGAAGGGGGAGAGGCTGGTTGAGTGGGTTAGGAGGAAAAAGATGGAGGTTAAGGGAAGAATGCCCTCCTCCCCCTTCTGGTGCTTGATAAATCCCCCCCCCCTCATTTCCCGGGTGCTGGGGTATTCCCCCCTCGTCCCCCTTCTGCTGGAGATTTCCCCCCCTCCTCCCCCGGGTGCTGGGGAATACCCCCTCCCCCCCCCGGTGCTGGGGAATTCCCCCCCTCCTTCCCCCCCTCCTCCCCCCTCCTCCCCCCCCTGGTGCTGGGGAATTCCCCCCTCCTCCCCTGGGTGCTGGGGAATGCCCCCCTCCCCGGGGCTGGGGAATGCCCCCCTCCTCCCCCCCGGGTGCTGGGGAATGCCCCCCTCCTCCCCCCCGGGTGCTGGGTAATGCCCCCCTCCTCCCCCCCGGGTGCTGGGTAATGCCCCCTCCTCCCCCCCGGGTGCTGGGGAATGTCCCCCCCGGG